>NW_024412407.1:15959668-15974996 GCF_014898765.1 Herpailurus yagouaroundi
GGGGTTTCTATTCTATTCCATTGGTCTATGTGTCTGTTTTTGTGCCACCAGAATTTCTTAATAAGAAGAATTAGATGGGGTGCCTGGGTAGTTCAGTCGGTTGAGCATCTGACTTCAGCTCAGGTCATGATCTTACGGTTTGTGGGTTTGGGCCCAGTGTTGGACTCTGTGCTGACAGCTCAGAGCCTGGAGTCTGCATTGGATTCTGTGTCTCCCTCTCTCTCTGCCCCACCCCCGCTCATACTCTGTCTCTCTCTGTCTCTCAAATAAATGTTTACAAAAAAAAGTTTAAAAAAATAATAAGAAGAATTAGTTGCTTGGGGCATCTGGGTGGCTCAGTCGGTTAAGCCTCTGACTTCAGCTCAGGTCATGATCTCAGGGTTTGTGAGTTAAAGCCCCGCATCAGGCTCTGTGCTGACAGAGCCTGGAGCCTGCTTCAGATTCTGTGTCTCCCTCTCTTTCTGCCCTTCCCTTGCTTGCACTCTCTCTCTCTCAAAAATAAGTAAACGTTAAAAAAATTAAAAAAAAAAAGAAGAATTAGTTGTTTAGCAAGAAGTGTCCCAATAACATAAAGAGACAATCCACTCTTCCAGTTTACATTAGAAAGTTTCCTGTCAAAATGTCACTGGTATAAACTAGAGACCAAAAAAATGAACCCATGTTCCTTAGCTTTTTATGAAACATCTCCCAGATTTGTTACAAGGCTAATTAAGTAACTGCACACTAATGAAATCATCGATACAAAATCATTTTCAGTAATTACATAAGCTTCAAGTAACATCTGACCTATTATGTGTATGTTTTGGATCTACCAACAAGTAGTCTAGGACAGTTTACAAAGTAGGAAGCATCAACAAGTAGCCTAAGATAGTTCTTGACCATGTGAATCTAGTATCTAATTAGAAAACTAATTAGCTCCTGGTGAATGGATCCAATAAAGAATATAACAATAGCAAACCATCAGTTTTATAATATTGGCAACTAAAAATATTTATTACAGCCATGTTTAGTACAGTCAATGAGTATAAATGGACACAAATAACCAAGAAAACACAAGAACCCTGCTCTTCATGAGGTACTGTTCTGAGCACTGGAGACACAGTAGTGAATAAGGCCAACGTGGTCTGTGCCCATGAGGAGCTTGTATTTTAATGGAAGAGACACATGAAAGAACTATTTACTACTTATTATTTACTATTTATGCGATAGATTCTATTTCTTTTCCATGAAAAAGGACTACACCACCTCCAGGAAAACATCTGAGTTTGAACAAATTGGGTTTATTACTTAACAGTGCATGGGATTATGCACACCATGGGATCCTTTGGGAGGTCTAAGAACCTGTTAAGGGAACTGGATCCAATTGGGTCATTTTGGGGGGATAATCCAAGAAATCAGAGTTTCACTCCAGATTGGGTACTGTCAGAAAGTAAGGACAGTTCAAATCAATGATAAGTGTCTCAATGAATATTATATATCAGGATTATTGGTAAGAAATATTGTAATGGTAATTGGGAAGAAAGCAATGGTTAGTTATATTAGCTGGGGAGGGAAGGGTTTGTATTTTGTGAGTTACATAAAGGTTTTGTTTTTGTGTGTGCTTAAAGAAAGATACTTTCTTTAGTAGTCTTTTTTTTTGTCTCACTTTATCATAGTCTCAGAGTGACTTTGTGTGATATTGGTGTTCTGTGAGATTGTTTATGTCCAAGAGAAGAATGATTTGGCCTGTGAGTGCCAGACTAGTTATTAACAATGCTGCAGTTAAGCTATAAATGTCAGGGCAGTCTCTATGTGCTAGGGCATTTTTTCTCGTTCTCAGGAAGAAAAACCACACTTCCCCTAGAAATTGGTAATTCTAGTGATATTTCAGAAGTAGTTCAGTTAAAAATGCAAGTCTGATATTTAGATGAAGAAAGTTCTGAGCTGCAGGTACAAATCTAGGAATTAGTGCATATACATATCTCATAATATACATGTATATGAGATCTTCCAGGGAGAAAGTTTAGAGTGTGGTTAATCTAAGATTTAAAGAACTTCAATATTAACGACTGGATACACGGTGGGGGTGGGTGGGGGGGAATGTCAGCAAAGCAACCAAAAAATTGTAGCAAGAGAAGCTGGAGTAAAATGAAGAGTATCAAGGAAGTCTAGTGAAAATAGCAAGTCCAAAAGAATGGCCAAACTGCTACGTGCTTCCGAAAGGTCCACCAGGAAAAAGACTAAAAATATTATTTATTTAGAGACATCAATGTCCTAGCTGACCTTAGCGAGGATGAGATATTTAAATAATGGCAGTGGAAAGGAGATGGGAGTGGGTTGGGCTGGGAGGTGGGGAAGAAGCACAGTGATTAGAGAGGAAAGAAGAAAGGGGAAAAGGTCAGTCCAGGGCAAGGAAGACTTGAGAATTTTAACGTGCTAATGGGAAACCTCTAAATGTAAGAGAACTAAAGAATAATAGCTGGTGCAAAACTACTGAGAAAGTGGGAGAGATGGAAGTGTGAGGCAACACTGACTTTATTGTCACAGTATGAAAGGAAGTGAGGGTAGGCGTGGATACGGGTGTTGAAGGTTGTCTGGTGATATTGAAGGCGTTCCATTCTGAGACCTCTAGATTCTCTGTGAAGTAGGAGGAGAAAAAGATGGAAAAGTGTTCAGATTTTAGGGAGATTTAAAAAGGGATGGTTTTACCTCTCTTATGTTGCAATTTCAAACAGAAGGGAGAAAGTTCAATCAGGATGATTATTTTCCACTTGTGTTATACTATCTTAATCTGCAAATTATTAATATTGGCAGAATATAACAAAAACTCATATACTTAGATTTAGGCTCAAACCACACAATGTTTTACAGACTGCTTTGAATGCATCCAATGGAAATCCTGAATCAAAGGTATTTTTATTCTTATCTCTGCAATTTCTCTTCCAAACAAGGAAAGGGAGGAAAGAATGCTTAATAAAAGTAACACACTCAAAAATAATCCAATTTTGATCCATCTAAACTTATTTTTGTAGAGGAAATAATATAAAAATATTTGTTTCTTTTCAAATAACTTATTAATATTCCCATAGTTTGATACTATGTATACTCCATATTTTTATTTAATTAAATTACGCTTTTATCATCTATTATAGTCCATTATAAGCATGTTTCCTTTTATTTGTTTTTACTGTTTATTAATTTTTGAGAGAGAGAGAGAAAGAGAGAGAGACAACGTGAGCAGGGGAGGGGCAAAGAGAAAAGGAGACCCAGAATTTGAAGCAGGCTCCAAGCTCTTAGCTGTCAGCACAGAGCCCAATGTGGGGCTAGAACTCCTGAGCTGAGAGATCATGATCTAAGCCGAAGTCGGACGTTTAACTGCTTCACAGACTGAGCCACCCAGGCACCCCAGCATGTTTCTGTTTCTTAATGCTATTCCATTTCATCCAACTGCATGACTCTTCCTGCAATAGCACATTGTAAACAATTGTAGTGTTTATTGAGTTTGAGTCTACAAACAAGTCAGTGGTAATAAAGCACTCCACTAACGCGTTTTTAAAATTATGAACATCAATACTCATTAGCACATTTAACATTTCGCTATTTGTTTTTCATTTTATTTAATAATTTTGTAAATAGCAAATTTTAAATGGCGTTCAGCTATAATCTTCTGCAAATCATCACATGAAGTAAATTTGCTTTTTTTCCCCTTGTCCCTAAAGCAGTAAATCAAAACAGTACGTTTTAGTTAGGATTTCTGTCTTCTTTTGAGATGAAATATTAAAAAAGTTTATGGGACTAGAATTTTTTTCTCACTCGTCTAAATGTAACTTCACATTTTTCATATTTCCATGTTTTTGGGAAAATGTCTCAGGCTTAGAGAGATCTAAAATGACAACACGCATAGATGTCCTCTGTTTCTCCACACAGTATCAATGCGACGAGAGAATATGTTTGTATCACAGGTAGTTCATGTGCAGCTGTTCAAGGGACTTCAGGAAATCTAGTACTGTGTGTGTGTGTGTGTGTGTGTGTGTGTGTGTGTGTGTGTGTGTGTCTGTGTGTGAAAATTCACTAAACTATTCTTTGTAGTCTCTAGCTCCAATGGCATTATAAAATCACAGCTCCACCTATTGTGGTTCTTATTTCACAATATATGTGAATCAAACCATCATGCTGTACCTCTTAAACTTCTATGATGATGTCTCTCAATTTCTCAGTAAAACCGGAAAAAAAAAGAAAAGGAGAGCTAATTTCTTTTAAAATATCATAGCTCAAAGTAGGGCATTTGTTGCTGTTATGATGCCTCTTTCTGTAGAAATGTTTGCTACAATATGTACCATCAACTTTGAAGGTTAATTTATAATGGGTAAATTAATAACAAGAATAAGTTGGTCCCCCTGCAATACATTCTTTTTTTTTTTTTTAGAATTTTTTAATGTTTATTTTTTTATTTTTGAGAAAGGGAGAGAGACAGAACCACAGAATCTGAAGCAAGCTCCAGGTTCTGAGCTGTGAGCACAGAGCCCCATGTGGGGCTTGAACTCAAGAACCGTGAGATCATGACCTGAGCTGAACTGGGATACTTAACCGACTGAGCCACCCGGGTGCCCCTCCCTGCAAATACATTCTTGAACATAGTTTCAAAACGTCCCACAGATTGCAGGCTTGAGGCAGCTCACGGCACGTTTTCCTCTAAGCAGCTTCTTTTACTTGTTCCATCCACCCAACCAACAGTAGAGTGCTTCCTCCTGTCCTTGCTACTCAATTTCTTCCATTTCCGTCGCCTCCCTGCTTTACCTCCTCTGCTTTTCTGCTCCTGTCTGAATCTCATATTTGCAAGCTCCTGCATTAACGTTAACAGAGAACTGGTCTTGAGGTTCCTTTTTGATTTCTTCAAGGTAAATATTTACTGGAATATTCCAGTAACATCCCTTTTATTTGTTTGTTTAGTTGGTTAGTTTTGTTTTTGCTTAAGTTAGCCCAAGACAATTTATGTTACTTATAACAAAAGAACCTCAACTATTACTGAAATCGATTTGTAACACTTTAACTTTTACAATGTGAGAAAACAAAGCTTCATTAGTTGCCCAGTGAATAAAGAATTGAATTTATTTTGCTGAAAATGATGACGTTCTCAGAATAATTAGATTCAAGCCAGAAATACTGCTGGGACACTTGCTAAATTAACTCAACAAATCAAAAGATAAACAAACCACCCTAGGACCACTTCCTTATAAATGTCTGCCCTACGAGATTTATTTTCTAATTCTATTGGTTAGAAATTCCAGGATGATTTCAGTGTAATATACTCCAACAGACTTCTCTGCTGTTTTCTTTTTCTTTCTTGTCTCTCTCTCTCCCTCCACCTCTCTCTCTCTCTCTCTTTCTCCTTCTGTTAGTAGCACTTACCCTAATTTCAGTCTATTTTTTAATATCCATCTTTTCCACTGGAAACTCCTCTAAAATTGAGATCCTCTGCATATTCTCCCAGTAACCCCATCTCTAAAAGGATGACTGGAAACATATTAGACATTCAAGATCTTTTTGTTAAGTGAATGAGGGAGCAAACCAATGGGTTATTTAAAGAACAAATTTCTTATAATAGAGAATGTTGGTCTCTTTGCATTCATACTCCACACAGTAATCATGGTCCCTCCAGTTCAGAGAGAATGCATTTAATTAATTTCACAGGATCCATCCAGTTTTTGCATAAGGCTTTGGAGGAACTTGGCTATTAATATATTTTACATTCCAAGAACCTTTTATTCTAGTTCAGGCCTTCTCAGCCTGGACCCCTAGACAGTATATGAGTGGATTTTAGGGGTTCATGAATCTCCTGTATGTGTCTGCGTCGATGCATTTTTCTTTCCTGTGGAAAAAATCCAGAACTTGCATCAGGTTCTCACAAGGAACATCTAAGAGGACTGGACATATTGAAGAGAATAGAAACGCATGCCAAATAGCTAGGTGGTAAAACAAGTATTATATGTTACATAATCAAAAAGTCAAGGAGATTTCAGTGTTTCTAGAGTTGAAAGGAAGGACAGATTAATAAGAATTAGCCTGTTCTAGAGATAATTTCACAGTGGAAGTCGAATTCGATACATGGGTTGGATTTAGGCAATTGGAGTGGAGGGAAAAGTGGATGTTTCAGGAGGATGAGATCACAACATGGAGAGAATATGGGAGTTTGGGAAGCTTCATTTCTATACATAGGCAAGACCACGTTATGCAGAACTCCTCATTGCTCTTTTTAGTTGATAAAGAAACACTTTTTGGATGGCAAAGATGGGAGATATGCAATGCACTGGCCAGATACTGTGACATAGACCGTGCTGACCTCAAGAGGTATTCAGTACAACTGGGAAAGAGATGAGTTACAATGCATTGCATTAAATCTTAGGATAGAAATTTCAATAGGAGCATTGAGGAGGGGCACTTTATCACTCCCATCCTGTCCCAGGATTAGTCAGAAATACGTCTCTGATAAATACAATTTAAAAGGTGAGAGGTGAGAAGTATAAAGAAAGTGAAGTGAAAAAAAAATTGTGCGAAGGCAAGTGAGTGAGAATACGGAGGCACAGAGAGTGGGGTTGCTTGGAGTGAAGATAAGGAAACTGAGGAAGGCCTGGAGTACGCTGCTAAGCAGATCTGGTTTCATCGGGGAAGTCAAGTTACTGTTAACATCCACTGTCTCATGAATGGACTTCTGATTGCCCTTCTCTTCTTATCTTAAATTCTACTCCTAAAATCAATGTTACACTATGTGTAATAAACTAACTAGAATTTAAATAAAAACTTGAAACAAACAAAAAACTCAAAAAACAAAAATCAGATGAACCTACTTCTATCTCAAAATGGAGCAGATCTTTTACTGAAATAATAAGATCTTTGCTAATATTATATGTGGTATCTGGGCTCAAGTCTAGCATGAGAAAGACTGCATAAAACAGGTTGTTGGCTTTAAACCTTAAAAAGAATTAAGTCATCCCCATGAAAGGCTACCTTGAAACACTCATGGAAGCATCCAGGAAACTGGATTCCTGGCTCTACTGTAGGCCTAACTTGACATGTGACCCTAATGGGGCACTTAATATCTCCAGGTCCCAGTTTGGCTATCAATACAATTAAGGACTTCAATAAAGCGGTGATTCCTAGTATTCTGGTTTTTACAGCTTTTTGTTTCCAAAAGAAGGAAAAATTAATTGGAAAGATTCATAGAGTGTTGACAACTTTTTATTTTGCATAAACAAAAAAGTAAGCAAACAAAACAGCAACAAATAAGTGGTACCTATGACCACCAACATCTTCTAAAAGAAAAGATAATATAGCACCCAGGATATGAATAAAATAGCTTTATTGAAGAGATCACTCCACCGTTCTTATTTTTCTTATTTTTGTGTGCACAGTTGAAACTTGGTCTTGCACATTTACCAGCTGGCTGATTAGGGTTTGGGAATGTCTATCTTACTTCATCTAGGCTGCTCATTAGCATCACTTGGAGAGCTTTATAAACAAAAATATAAGTGCCCAGCCTGATTTCAGACCAACACAATGAACTTTCTGGAGATCTGACTCAGGCATCTGCATTTTTTTCCTCTCCGTTTGATTGCAATTCGTAGGCAGAATTGAGAAAACACTGTTCTTAACATCTCTAAGGTCCTTCAAGATCTATGAAAAAATGTAACCTTGACCTGACATGTGGTGTTAAGAACCTATAACATTTGTTTCAATCTTAGAAAAATCACACAGCAGGAATTTTCTCTCCATTTAAAACTTTAGCAGAATTACTTTCACTGGTTTATTTGATCTCTGTCTATAATTGGGAAATTAAAACTTTGGTTTCTAAATAACATTTGACATAAATATCTCTTATAACTGACGATTTACATATTAAACCTTAGCTCTTAAAATTTCCATGAGTTCCAAATTCTTTGTTTCCACTTGATTAATAGCCTTGCCAAGAGCTCTCTTTGTAAAGTTGTAATTTATTTCATTTGAATACTTTTGGCTTTAAACACCTCATCCCAACATTCAAAGGTAATTACTATCATAGAGCCTCTGTTTGAAAATGAAGGAGCAAGCTTAAGTTAGAATTTAAATATTACCATTTTTTTTTCTAATTCAGAGTGCTTAAACTAAGGTCAGGGGTGAGAGAAAATCATTTTTCCCTAATGAATAAGCTAGATAGTGGTACATATTTCAGAGCCAGGTTGCTTGTTTTTGAGTAAGACAGATGCTCTTTTTTCTGCAGGCAGGAGTTTGGAGGATTTATAAGACAATTTTAATTAATGGGCTCCCTCAGCCATAAAATAAGTACATTTGTCTTGTAGTGTAATAAAACATATCGCCAGTCTGAGGATTATAATATGCCAATGTCTACTTCACTTTAAAGAAAATACTGTTCTTATGGGAAAACTGTCCTTTTTTTTAACCGTGTGCTGTTAATAGCAAAATGCTGGCAAAATTACATGGTGGCTTTGAAATGCCAACAATTTTCAGGGAAAAAATAAGGGTAACATTATTTTTATCTGTTCACAATTTAAATTAAACCTAAATAAATATATGCCTTTAATTTTCTGGTGGTTAAAATTTTCTATTGTTCTGGTTTCAGAGTGTCTAAATAATTGATTTATAAATTGTATCTGTTGGGGCGCCTGGGTGGCTCAGTCGGTTGGGCGGCCGACTTCGGCTCAGGTCATGATCTCACGGTCCGTGAGTTCAAGCCCCACGTCGGGCTCTGTGCTGACGGCTCGGAGCCTGGAGCCTGCTTCGGATTCTGTGTCTCCCTCTCTCTCTGACCCTCCCCCGTTCATGCTCTGTCTCTCTCTGTCTCAAAATAAATAAACGTTAAAAAAAATTTTTTTAAAAATTAAAAAAAATAAATTGTATCTGTTTATGCTTCAATATTATTTACATAACAATTTGAAATTTAAGTCAACACTAAAGCAGGGTTTTCTTTTCTCAGATATGTTATGCCCTTTCCCTAAGACACCCACAACTTCAGGGATTAAAAAGATGAAGACAATTTTTCTTTGCCTTAGTTAAGAGGCCCATAAATGACAAGAATCTAGAGGCATTGGCTTACTTGTTTATTACATTCATAAACAAGTAAGCAAATATTTCCTGGTTATGATATCAAATTACAGCTAATCAGCCTAATTAAATCTTTTGGTAAGGTGGAGAAGGAAGTGCAAGAAAAATTAATTAGCATATATTTTCAGTCTGTGATACTCAAACTTTTATGGGTATGACTGACAGACAAATATTTCATTTCATGACTCAACAAACTGATATGTACATACTAAATTTGTGCATCAAACAAAAATTTTAAAGCTGTGGTATTTTCTAATATAATTTTTAAAAATGAGATTTAATTCACTAAGTTAATTTAATTACCTACTAGCAAGGTGCCACCTTCAGCTTGAAAAATAATTCTTTAAGCTTTAAGTCACTTGCTTCTTGGAAAATGACCTAGACTGTATGAGTTTATCTTTTCAGAAAAATGCCTTCACAGTTCATAGATTCAAATTAACTTCTTGACTAAGATTTAAATCCACCCTTAGAAACAGATGCAGGCAGACTGTATATTGAAAAAAAAAAAACTCTGTAAAATTAATGTAAAATACATTTCTATTAGTTTATTAGTTTTTGTAAAAGGCATACAATTTCTGCACAGAGTTTATGGCTGTAATGTCTCCCTCTCACAGAATGACATGACTGCAGAAACTGGAACTGGCACTCAGCTCCCCAGACTGGCTTCCCAGGAGGAACCAAACTGGTCCACCCCAGGCTGTCCATGTAGCTAGAGCAGCCCTAGGCCCTCAGCTCAGTATGAACTCCAGAGTGCACAGACCAACATCTACTGTGTTTGAAGAACTTGGGAGTCAGAAGTGGTAGTTGACAGACGGCTGTTGACTACCTCTCACATTCACAATGCTGCTGTCTACAGCTTTGTGAGGTACCCAAGAATGCCCTGCCTTTCAGGGGCCTAAGTCTCCCACTATCACTGGTTTGAATCCTTTGTTCTCTTCTGTTGTGTTTTGTTTAATGTTTACTTATTTATTTTGAGACAGAGAGAGACAGAGACAGAGAGACAGAGAGCCAGTGGGGGAGGGGCAGAGAGAGAAGAGCAAGAGAGAATCCTAAGCAGGTGTTGTCAGCCCAGAGCCCAGAGCCCCACGCAGCGCTTGATCTCAATGGTTCCTGGGATCAAAATCAAGAGTTGGTCACTCAACTGACTGAGCCACCCAACCGCCCCTCTTTGCTCTCTTTTGTATTTGCTCAAGATACCTTGGAAGTATGACCTGTGCTATCCGTTGTCCAGGGCACTCTGGAAATCCCAGCTTTCACATTTCTTCCTAGTTGATAGCTCCTATCTAAGCCCACAACAGTAGGGTGGCTCTAAAAGACTGCATACAGGAATGATGACAGAGAGAAGTTTATCTTCCTTCTATACCCAGTTGGTCCTTATCTTGATTGCTTTATCTCTTTCATTAGCACACACATCTGAATATACACAGAGATCGGGAAGGATCCTCTTATCTGAAGACTGTGGAAAATTTTCTGATTTTGTAGAATAGTACTTTGATCGAGTGATGTTCAAACACCAGATTGGCCTCTGCCTTCACAGATGTCTTCCCATTACTTGGCTGCCAACCATTTTCTCTGTCAGGCTTCTTACAATTTCTTGACCTCTGCTTCCAGTTTTGCTTTTGTTCTCCTCACTTTGAAACCAAAGACACTGATGTCTAACCTTCTGGAGAGGATTTCTGAGTCTCAGGATGCTCCTTTTCTGGCTGAAGCAATTTAGCCATAACCCCAGGCCTTGGCCTTAGTTACGCCTGTGGCCTTCGATAAGGACCAGACTGTTAGTATGTCACATGATGTTTACTACCCAGAGTAACTCCAAGAAGTGCTATTCCACAGATAATAATTCAGGCATGGGGTAGTGCACATGGAGAAGGCAGAGGAAAGAAGGACATATCTGAGAAAATGAATCTCTACCTGTAATTATGAATATTTTTTCCATAAAATTGTGGTAAAACTTTGGACTCAGAAACTATTGAAACAAAAACTTAAGGACAAATCTAAGAATATCAGATTGACCGTTTTCCTTCCTGTGTTGCAATTTATTTATTTTTTTAAGTCTCATAACCTTCAATAAAGAGAATTAATTTAAATCTGCATGTTCTGGTAGGATATTCAAAGGAAGAATAAATTGACAAGATCAATCAAGATGAATACGTGAAAGGAGGCATTTCCCACTTCCTATATTCACTGCTAGTGGAATGTGGCATCAGTCCATTCTAGAGGAAGCTGGAATTAGAATTAGGAACAATACCCAGAGATAGAAGATGGTGGCTAACATGTGGCTAAAAGAGGGAAAAAGAAGCAGAATACATAGAGAGAAATCTGTAGAAAGAAAAGGTCAGAGAGTAAACAGAGGGGAGGAGTCTGTGGCATCTTAGGTTACACTATCAAAATAAAAGAAACACATAGATTTTGATGCAGCTAATTCGTTCCCAAGAATTTGTTTTAGTTACCTACTTGTGTAAGAAAACACACATATATAAACACAAATGTTTATTTTGGTATTTTTGGCCTATTTTTAAAAACTGAAGTATAGTTGACACACAATGTTATATCAGTCTCAGGTCTACAACATAGTGATTCAATAACTCTATACATTATGCTATGTGTAGCTACCATCTGTGACCATACAATGCTAGTGTAACACTGTTGACTATATTGCCTATGAACGTTTTATCCCCCTAACTTACTCTATAATTGGAAGCCTATACCTCTCACCCCCTTTTAGCCATTTTGCCCACCTCCCATCCCCTCCCCTCTGGCAACCATGAGTTTGTTCTCTGTATATATGTGCCCACTCCTACTGCAGTACTCCTTGATGTGAGGCACTCCGGATATGAAATTCTGGGTAAAATAATTTTAAAAATGAATCTTTACAGGAAAGGATAAGATTATGCAGAAGAAAATGCTTTTGCAAAACAATAACAATAACCACCACCACAACAAAAATATATAATAAGGCTGTGAATGGTTCAGTCATTCTATGAAAATACTATGAAAAGTAAATTTTTATTTTCTTTGATACTAACAAACATTAGAAAGCTTCTATGAACAATTATTGGAACTACACTATTGGACTTTTTACAAAAGAGTTGTAACAAAAATCTTTTTATTCTACTAGAATGGTGAATTTATTTAAATTCCAGTTTCCTGGTAGACTGCAAGACCTTGATGACCTCTACAGATCCATCACCCATAGCCCAGTATCTGTCACATAATGACTGAAAATAATTATGTGACTCATTATTTATTCAAATAATCCAGTTTGTCAAAATGTATATGTAAACTAAATTGTCTCTTTCAACTCCTTTTTAAAGACTGAAAAACTTTCAAGTCTTCTTTTACTTCCCCACTGACAGTTGATGTGAACATATTGAAAAGAGAGCAGTTTCATTTTGTCCCCGCTAGTTTTATAGAAAAATAACACAACAATATAAGAACTGTCAACCCAATGTCTTGCACTTTCACTCTCTTTTCAAATAACAAGAAAATAAAATAATGCATCATAGATGACATGTAATGAATTTTGAATCTGTGATTGTATATTCATAATTGAGATAAGCAAACACAAAAACTCTGTTGAAACTCCTTTAACATACTGACATTCTCCCCCATTCAGAACCCATTATTAAAGTCATTGACCGTATCCCAGCTTCTCTTTCTATTATACATGTGTCTTCTCAAATGTTGCTGATAATCAGTAAAGAAGTCATCCAGTTTTTCCCAGAGACTGAGAAAACAATCTTTGAACTGCCTTTCTTAAAAGTGTTCCAGGGGCGACTGGGTGGTTTAGTCAGTTAAGTGTCCAACTCTTAGTTTTGGCTCAGGTCATGGTCTCAAGGCTCATGAGTTCAAGCCTTGCAGTAGGCTCTGTGCTGGCAGTGCAGAGCCTGCTTGGGATTCTCTCTCTCCCTCTTTATCTCCCTCTCTCTTTGTCCCTCCCCTGCTCGTGCACTCATTCTCTCTCTCTCTCTCTCTCAAAATAAATACATAAACTTAAAAAAATAAGTGTTTCAGGAAATAATAAAATTAAACATTAAGGTATAATGTTTCCAAATTGTATATCTTTTGTTGTTTTTCTTTCCTTGATACAGTAGCTAAGATTGGCACAATAATATTGAATATAAGTAATGATATAGAGGACATTCTTTCTTTTCCTACTCTCCAAGGGAAGTTTATAAAATTTTCACCTTTAAACATAAGGTTGGCTGTCAATTTTTCTGTCAGGTTGTGTGTGCAGATGTATAAGATAATGTTGGTAACACAGGAAGAAAGTCTGTTGTGTGTGTGTATGTTGTACATATATAAAAAAAATTCTTAGGATTAATTAAAGAATATGAAAAGAAGTCTCAATACAAAATCAGTATATACAACCAGTTCATTTTCTATATATTTGTAACAAGAAAAAGTTAAACTTTTTAAATCTACCATTTACAATGGTATTAAAATCTATCAAAAGAGGTATAAGATTTAATAGAGAAAATCATAAGACTTTACTGAAATGCATTAATAAAGACATGAATATATAAATATGTCATGTTGGCTGAAAGATAATATTGAAAATATCCCATGGGTTGAAAGATAATATTTCAAAGATAACAAAACAACACAAATTAATTAAGATGTTTGATGTAATTGAACCAGAATCCTAATATATTCTGGTGAGGAGAGGAATTTACAAATATCCTAAAATTTAAATGGATGGAAAATATTCAAAAGTACATAAGACATTATTGAAAGAAAAGAACAAGTTTAGAGGATTCGCCTTACCAGAGATAGAGATCTATTTTAATGCTACTAAGTTAAGTGAATTTAGTATTGGTGCAGCATTAGGAAAATAAACTAATGGAATGTAATCAAGAGTGGACCTCAATCTATAACAAATGAGGTAAAAAGGTAGATGTTTCAGTAATTGCTGCTGGGACAATTCAGTATTCATATTAAAAAGAAAAAAATATATACCCTTGCCTCAGATAAAGGTAGACAGACCAGTAAAATGAGAGGTCATGTGGCACTCCCAGGAGAGAATGGACAGACTGGCCATCTTTTATCCATGTAGGTGTCTGAGTTGGCCTCCCTATTCAGCTGTAATTTCATGGACATAGTTGTGGTCACTGCAAGAACTTGGAATCTCAGTGGGAGCAGCCACTACATTCTGCTAGTGTAGAAAAGTCCTCCTGTTTCTAGTGGGCCTGCTCCAGTGCTGGCTTCACCTTACCTCCACTGCCCCACAACCTGCTTCAGTACTGTCTGACCAAGAGACCTTGACAGCCTCATGGATTCATTGAGGAAAAATATGATTACAGTGTGTGGGACGTATTCATGGCTGTCCACACAGTTATAGTTAATAAATCAGTAAAATGTGAAAAATGTAAAAATATGAAATGTAAAAGGAAGTAAAATAAAGGGGGTTGAAGCCAAAGAGTAAGTGGGACAAACACAAAAGAAATATCAAGATTTTAGATTTAAACCCAAACATTTAAACAATGACATTGAATGTAAATTGTCAAGATACCCTACATAAATGGCAGAGATCATCAGGCTGGATTTTAAAAAGTACACATATCTCATCAGCAATCAGACAACAAAAGGAAATCAAAGGCATCAAAATTGGCAAAGATGAAGTCAAGCTTTCGCTTTTTGCAGATGACATGATATTATACATGGAAAATCCGACAGACTCCACCAAAAGTCTGCTAGAACTGATACATGAATTCAGCAAAGTTGCAGGATACAAAATCAATGTACAGAAATCAGTTGCATTCTTATACACTAACAATGAAGTAACAGAAAGACAAATAAGGAAACTGATCCCATTCACAATTGCACCAAGAAGCATAAAATACCTAGGAATAAATCTAACCAAAGATGTAAAGGATCTGTATGCTGAAAACTATAGAAAGCTTATGAAGGTAATTGAAGAAGATTTAAAGAAATGGAAAGACATTCCCTGCTCATGGATTGGAAGAATAAATATTGTCAAAATGTCAATACTACCCAAAGCTATCTACACATTCAATGCAATCCCAATCAAAATTGCACCAGCATTCTTCTCGAAACTAGAACAAGCAATCCTAAAATTCATATGGAACCACAAAAGGCCCCGAATAGCCAAAGTAATTTTGAAGAAGAAGACCAAAGCAGGAGGCATCACAATCCCAGACTTTAGCCTCTACTACAAAGCTGTCATCATCAAGACAGCATGGTATTGGCACAAAAACAGACACATAGACCAATGGAATAGAATAGAAACCCC
>NW_024412407.1:15975396-15975790 GCF_014898765.1 Herpailurus yagouaroundi
AAGCAGTGTGGAGGTTCCTCAGAAAATTAAAAATAGACCTACCCTATGACCCAGCAATAGCACTGCTAGGAATTTATCCAAGGGACACAGGAGTACTGATGCATAGGGGCACTTGTACCCCAATGTTCATAGCAGCACTCTCAACAATAGCCAAATTATGGAAAGAGCCTAAATGTCCATCAACCGATGAATGGATAAAGAAATTGTGGTTTATATACACAATGGAATACTACGTGGCAATGAGAAAAAATGAAATATGGCCTTTTGTAGCAACGTGGATGGAACTGGAGAGTGTGATGCTAAGTGAAATAAGCCATACAGAGAAAGACAGATACCATATGGTTTCACTCTTATGTGGATCCTGAGAAACTTAACAGGAACCCATGGGGGAGGG
>NW_024412407.1:15975890-16011546 GCF_014898765.1 Herpailurus yagouaroundi
AAAAAAAAAAAAAGTACACATATCTAACTATATGCTGCCCAGAAGAAACACACTTCAAAAAAATTTTTTTTAAGATTATTTATTTATTGAGAGAAAGAGGTAGCTTATGAGCCGGGAAAGGGCAGAAAAAGGAGAGAATCCCAGGCAGGCTCTGTAGGGAGCCTGACGTGGGGCTTGAACTCATGAACCATGAGATCATGACCTGAGCCAAAGTCAAGAGTAGGTTGTTCAACTGACTGAGCCATCCAGGCCCCCACACTTTAAACATAAAGAATTAAATGGACTAAAACTTGAGGTATGGAAAAAGATACAGCATGCCAACTTCAAAAAAAAAAAAAAAAGCTGGAATGGTTATAGTATCAGACTAAAAATCCAACTAAGTCCAAACAGAATAAAGGAACACACACACACACACACACACACACACACACACACACAAAACAAAACAAAACAAAACACACACTAAGGCACATCATAATCAAAGTGCTGAAAAGAAATCATAAAGAAAAAAAAATCTTACAAGAAGTCTGAGAATAAAGACACATTGCTTATAGGCTAATAGTAATAAGGTTGACTGCTCTTCATCAAAAATAATGCAAGCAAGAAGACATTTTCAAAAAGTCACTAAAATACCATTGAAAAAAATAAGATGCAACATCGAATTTTATATCCAGCAAAATACATGTTAAAAAATCAAGTGAAATAAGTTTTTTTTAAATAATAAAGGACTAACATGATTTGTTACCAGCAGACTTGCTCTTTAAGCAACATTAAAGAAAGTTCTTTAGGCTGAAGAAACATAATAGATGAAACCTCAGCTCTCCATACAGAAACACAGAATGCTGGCAATAACAAATCAGTAAGTAAATATAAAAGGCTTTTTTTCTTATTCATTAAATTTTATAGAAATAATTAAGGCAAAAATAATAACAATATTCTATGGAACTTATAACAGATATAGAAGTAAAATGTGTGAAAATAATAACTCAAAAGGAAGAAGGAAAGCATAGACATAAACTGTTTTAAAGCTATTGTAATTATAAACATAAACTATAAAGCTGTATTTAAAATAATATAATATTATTTGACTTTGAATGTGATGAATTAGAAATATGCATATAATTCTGGAGAAACCACTAACAGAAAAAAAAGAGGCTAGCTTATAAGCCAACAGAGGAGATACAATGTCAAACCATTTTTAAAAAGGAACAGAATAGGCAGAACAAGTTTAAAAGATATAGCAAGATGATATACTTAAACCTGAAATATCAATAAATAAATTAAAGTGACTTAAACTCTTCACAAAAAAAGGCATACATTGGCAGACAGGATATTAAAGTAAGACCAAAATGTATTTTGTTACAAGAGACACAAACTAAATATAAAGACACAAATAGTTAAAAGTAAAATTGTAGAAAAATATATACAAATCATAAGATAAAATGTCTATATTAATATCACATAGACAAGACCTCAGAAAGAGTATTATTAGTGATAAAGAGGGTCATTTCATAATAATCAAAGGGTTAATTCATCAAGAACACATGATAATCCTAAATGTGCATATACCTAATAAGTCCAGTAATCAGTTTCAAAATATATGAAGCAAAACTTATATAAATGAAAGAAGACATACTGAGTTGAGAATTATACATGGAAACTTCAACACTTCTTTGTCTGTTGTCATTGAGGTAACATGCAGACTGAAAATCAGTAGGCTTTTTCATACCAAATGTTAATGAAAACACACCATATCAAAATTTATGGGATTCAGATAAAATGAATTTAAAGAAAACCAAAAGAAAATTGCACAGTTCAGGGGTGCATGGGTGGTTAAGCGTTCAACTCTTGATTTGGGCTCAGGTCATGATCTCATGATTTGTGAGTTCAAGCCCCCCAATTGGGCTCCATGTTGGGCATGGAGCCTGCTTATGATTCTCTCTCTCTCTCTCTCTCTCTCTCTCTCTTCCCCCCCATACCTCCGACTGTCTCTCTCAAATAAAAAGAAATGCATAGTTCTAATGCTTATGATATACAAGAAGAAAGGTCTCAGATCGAACTACTACCTTAGGAGCATTAAAAAAAAAAAAAACAATGAAGAGAATATTAAACCCAAAATAAGAAGAAAAGAAAGTGATAAATATAAAAGCAAAATCAATAGAGTAGACAACAGAACATTAGAGGCAATTTTTAAAGTGAAAACTAGGCTTTTCAAAAAAAGATTGATGAAAATGACAAACTCCTAAAAAGGAAGGCTTATCTGGAACAAAAGAGTGAAAACGAAATGACTAATATGAAGGGTGAAAGATTATCCTATTTATATAATCACTAGAAAGTGCTATCCAATCTACAGCAACAAAAGAAGGTGAGTTTTCCTGAGGTGGGAGGCAGAGGAAAGGGGAAAGTGGAGAGTTTGCAAGAGGAAACTTTTGAGATGGAGTTAAAAATAAATGATTGTAGAGCTAAATAAAATCTGAAATATCAATCTTCTGGAAGTGTTTGAGGGAATACAAAGTTTCCTTATAAAGCACAAAAAATCACTAACTGCAAAAAAAAGTCCTAAAATATGCTTCATTAAAATTAAAGAAACAAAACAAAACCCTACTGCTCATCCAAGTACACCATAAGAAAATAAGGGGCGCCTGGGTGGCGCAGTCAGTTAAGCGTCCGACTTCAGCCAGGTCACGATCTCGCGCTCCGTGAGTTCGAGCCCTGCGTCAGGCTCTGGGCTGATGGCTCAGAGCCTGGAGCCTGTTTCCGATTCTGTGTCTCCCTCTCTCTCTGCCCCTCCCCTGTTCATGCTCTGTCTCTCTCTGTCCCAAAAATAAATAAACGTTGAAAAGAAATCTTAAAAAATAAAATAAAATAAAAAAGAATAAATAAAAAAAAGAAAATGAGTAGGCGAACCATTAATTGGGAGAAAATTCTTGCAATATACGTGTCTGATAAAGGATTTGTAACAAGAAGAATATATAAATATCAACTCCTACAACTCAATAATAAAAAAACAAACAATACAATAAAAATGGGCAAAAAATTTGAACAGCTACTTCACAAAAAAGTGTATGAAAGACTAATAAACATATGAAAATTCCTTGCAATCATTAGTTATCAGGAAATTTAAATTAAGACACAACAAGGGGGAGCCTGGGTGGCCTAGTCGGTTAAGCATTCGACTTTGGTTCCAATCATGATCTCATGGTTCATGAGTTTGAGCCCTGCATGGAACTCTGTGCTGACAGCTGAGAGCCTAGAGCTTGCTTCAGATTCGGCGTCTCCCTCTCTCTCTGCTCCTCCCCCACTTGCACTCTGCACCGCTCCTTCTCTCAAAAATAAATAAACATAAAACACAATAAGATATCTACTATATATCCCTATGATGGATAAAATTAAAGAAAATGATGAACTCCCAAGTTACAAAGGTGTGAAATGAGAGTGTCCATATACTGGTTGTGGAAATGTAAAATATTACAACTAACTTGGATATTTATCTGAAATTTTCCCATGAAGTTAAATATTTATCTATTTTTGAGTAAATATATTATTAGATAGATATATTATTAAGTAAATATATTATTACATAAATACCTAGCAACTCTATTTCTTGGGCTCGAACTCACGAACTGTGAGATCATGACGCACGCCAAAGTTGGACACTCAAATGACTGAACCACCTAGGTGGCCCTCAAAAGCTTATTTCTGACTAAAATAAGTAAAATACAAAAGCATATATATAAATACATCATTTGGTTCTATTCATATGAATTTCTAGAACAAGAGAAATATATATTGAGAGAAATCTGAAAAGCAGCTGTTTTGTATGAGGCAAGGGAAATAGGGAAGGGATGATGCAAGTAATCTATATTTTTACAAAGATGTCTGTTCTTCTTGTGTTAGTAATATCCAAATGTGTTGAAATATACCCTTAAGATATGTACATTTCTCTGTATATTATTCCTAGGTAATTTAAGGAAAAACAAAAGAAAAACACAGGTATATGCAAAGAAGATCAACATGATCAAAAACAAAGAATATTAAATAGAAAGAGAATCATGTGGGTTAATGAAATGAAGTACATTTAAGTTTAAAATTTCTGTTCATTAAAGGACACCATTCAGAGGGTGCAAAAAAGACTGTGAGAAAACAAAAGACTTGTGTCTAGAATATGGAAAAAATTTCTTCATTTAAGGAAGAAAAGGACAAAGAACCCCTCCCAATAGGTGGTAGATTTGAACAAGGATTTCACCAGAAAAAAAAAAAAATCTAAATGGATAATTGCCATATGAAAAGGTGTTTATCCTATTCAATAATTAAGAAAATGTAATCAAAACAACAAGATAACTACACAACCACTAAAAGCTAAAAAGTAAAAACAACTGAAAATGCCAAATGTTGGCAAGGCTGTAGAACAATAGAAACTTTTTATACACTGCAGGCAGAATTATAAGGATTATAAGGATTCACTGAGGTGAAAATATTATACAAATCATATCTTTATTTATTTTATTTATTTATTTATTTATTTATTTATTTATTTATTTATTTATTTATTTTTAATATTTGAAATTTATTGTCAAATTGGTTTCCATACAACACCCAGTGCTCATCCCAAAGATGCCCTCTTCAATACCCATCACCTACCCTCCCCTCCCTCCCACCCCCATCAACCCTCAGTTTATTCTCAGTTTTGAAGAGTCTCTTATACTTTGGTCTCCCCCACTCCAACCTCTTTTTTTTTCCGTCCCCTCCCCCATGGGTTTCTGTTAAGTTTCTCAGGATCCACATAAGAGTGAAACCATATGGTATCTGTCTTTCTCTGTATGGCTTATTTCACTTAGCATCACACTCTCCAGTTCCATCCACGTTGCTACCAAGGGCCATATTTCATTCTTTCTCATTGCCACGTAGTACTCCATTGTGTATATAAACCACAATTTCTTTATCCATTCATCAGTTGATGGACATTTAGGCTTTTTCCATAATTTGGCTATTGTTGAAAGTGCTGCTGTAAACACTGGAGTACAAGTGCCCCTATGCATCAGTACTCCTGTGTCCCTTGGGTAAATTTCTAGCAATGCCACTGCTGGGTCATAGGGTAAGTCTATTTTTAATTTTTTGAGGAACCTCCACACTGTTTTCAGAGTGGCTGCACCACTTTGCATTCCCACCAACAGTGCAAGAGGGTTCCCGTTTCTCCACATCCTCTCCAGCATCTATAGTCTCCTGATTTGTTCATTTTGGCCACTCTGACTGGCGTGAGGTGATATCTGAGTGTGGTTTTGATTTGTATTTCCCTGATGAGGAGCGACGATGAGCATCTTTTCATGTGCCTGTTGGCCATCTGGATGTCTTCTTTAGAGAAGTGTCTATTCATGTTTTCTGCCCATTTCTTCACTGGATTATATGGTTTTTGGGTGTGGAGTTTGGTGAGCTCTATATAGACTTTGGATACTAGCCCTTTGTCCGATATGTCATTTGCAAATATCTTTTCCCATTCTGTCAGTTGCCTTTTAGTTTTGCTGATTGTTTCCTTTGCTGTGTAGAAGCTTTTAATCTTCATGAGGTCTCAATAGTCCATTTTTGCTTTTAATTCCCTTGTCTTTGGGGATGTGTCAAGTAAGAAATTGCTGTGGCTGAGGTCAGAGAGGTCTTTCCCTGCTTTCTCCTCTAGGGTTTTGATGGTTTCCTGCCTCACATTCAGGTCCTTTATCCATTTTGAGTTTATTTTTGTGAATGGTGTAAGAAAATGGTCTAGTTTCATTCTTATGCATGTTGCTGTCCAGTTCTTCCAGCACCATTTGCTAAAGAGACTGTCTTTTTTCCATTGGATATTCTTTCCTGCTTTGCCAAAGATGAGTTGGCCATACGTTTGTGGGTCTAGTTCTGGGGTTTCTATTCTATTCCATTGGTCTATGTGTCTGTTTTTGTGCCAATACCATGGTGTCTTGATGATTACAGGTTTGTAGTAGAGGCTAAAGTTTGGGATTGTGATGCCTCCCGCTTTGGTCTTCTTCCTCAATATTACTTTGGCTATTCTGGGCCTTTTGTGGTTCCATATGAATTTTAGGATTGCTTGTTCTAGCTTTGAGAAGAATGCTGGTGCAATTTTGATTGGGATTGCACTGAATGTGTAGATAGCTTTGGGTAGTATTAACATTTTACAATATTTATTCTTCCAACCTATGAGCACGGAATGGTTTTCCATTTCTTTATATCTTCTTCAATTTCTTTCATAAACTTTCTATAGTTTTCAGCATACAGATCTTTTATATCTTTGGTTAGATTTATTCCAAGGTACTTTATGCTTCTTGGTGCAATTGTGAATGGGATCAGTTTCTTTATTTGTCTTTCTGTTGCTTCATTACTAGTGTATAAGAATGCAACTGATTTCTGTACATTGATTTTGTATCCTGCAACTTTGTTAAATTCACGTATCAGTTCTAGCTAACTTTTGGTGGAGTCTATCGGGTTTTCCATGTATAATATCATGTGATCTGCAGAAAGTGAAAGCTTAACTTCATCTTTGCCAATTTTGATGCCTTTGATTTCCTTTTGTTGTCTGATTGCTGATGTTAGCACTACCAACACTATGTTAAACAACAGCAGTGAGAGTGGACGTCCCTGTCGTGTTCCTGATCTCAGGGGGAAAGCTCTCAATTTTTCCCCATTGAGGATGATGTTAGCTGTGGGCTTTTTTTTTTTTTTTAATTTGTTTTTCAACGTTTATTTATTTTTGGGACAGAGAGAGACAGAGCATGAACGGGGGAGGGGCAGAGAGAGAGGGAGACACAGAATCGGAAACAGGCTCCAGGCTCTGAGCCATCAGCCCAGAGCCTGACGCGGGGCTCGAACTCACGGACCGCGAGATCGTGACCTGGCTGAAGTCGGACGCCTAACCGACTGCACCACCCAGGCGCCCTGCTGTGGGCTTTTTATAAATGGCTTTTATGATCTTTAAGTATGTTCCTTCTATCCCGACTTTCTCGAGGGTTTTTATTAAGAAACAATGCTGAATTTTGCCAAATGCTTTTTCTGCATCCATTAACAGGATCATATGGTTCTTATCTTTTCTTTTATTAATGTGATGTACCACGTTGATTGATTTGCGAATGTTTAACCAGCCCTGCATCCCAGGAATGAATCCCACTTGATCACGGTTAAGAATTCTTTTTATAAGCTGTTGAATTAGATTTGCTAGTATCTTATTGAGAATTTCTGCATCCATATTCATCAGGGATATTGGCCTCTAGTTCTCTTTTTTTACTGGGTCTGTGTCTGGTTTAGGAATCAAAGTAATACTGGCTTCATAGAATGAGTCTGGAAGTTTTCCTTCCCTTTCTATTTTTTGAATAGCTTGAGAAGGATAGGATTATTTCTGCTTTAAATGTCTGGTAGAATTCCCCAGGGAAGCCATCTGGTCCTGGACTCTTACTTGTTGGGAGATTTTTGATAACCGATTCAATTTCTTAGCTTGTTATGGGTGTGTTCAAGCTTTCTATTTCCTCCTGTTTAAGTTGGAAGTGTGTGGGTGTTTAGGAATTTGTCCATTTCTTCCACGTTGTCCAGTTTGTTGTCATATAATTTTTCATAGTATTCCCTGATAACTGCTTTTAAATCTGAGGGATCGGTTGTAATAATTCCACTTTCATTCATGATTTTATCTATTTGGGTCCTCTCCCTTTTCTTTTTGAGAAGCCTAGCTAGAAGTTTATCAATTTTGTTTATTTTTTCAAAAAACCAACTCTTGGTTTCATTGATCTGCTCTACTGTTTTTTTAGATTCTATATTGTTTATTTCTGCTCTGATCTTTATTATTTCTCTTCTTCTGCTGGGTTTGGGGTGTCTTTGCTGTTCTGCTTCTATTTCCTTTAGGTGTGCTGTTAGATTGTGTATTTGGGATTTTTCTTGTTTCTTGAGATAGGCCTGGATTGCAATGTATTTTCCTCTCAGGACTGCCTTCGCTGCATCCCAAAGCGTTTGGATTGTTGTATTTTCATTTTCGTTTGTTTCCATATATCTTTTAACTTCTTCTCTAGTTGCCTGGTTGACCCATTCATTCTTTAGTAGGGTGTTCTTTAACCTCCATGCTTTTGGAGGTTTTCCAGACGTTTTCCTGTGTTTGATCAAGCTTCATAGCATTGTGGTCTGAAAGTATGCATGGTATGATCTCAATTCTTGTATACTTATGAAGGGCTGTTTTGTGACCCAGTATGTGATCTATCTTGGAGAATGTTCCATGTGCACTCGAGAAGAAAGTATATTCTGTTGCTTTGGGATGCAGAGTTCTAAATATATCTGTCAAGTCCATCTGATCCAATGTATCATTCAGGGCCCTTGTTTCTTTATTGACCATGTGTCTAGATGATCTATCCATTGTTGTAAGTGGGGTATTAAAGTCTCCTGCAATTACCACATTCTTGTCAATAAGGTTGATTCTGTTTGTGAGTAATTGTTTTATGTATTTGGGGGCTCCCATATTTGGCGCATAGACATTTGTAATTGTTACTTCTTCTTGATGGATAGACCCTGTAATTATTATATAATGCCCTTCTTCATCTCTTGTTTTAGCCTCTAATTTAAAGTCTACTTTGGGGCGCCTGGGTGGCGCAGTCGGTTAAGCGTCTGACTTCAGCCAGGTCACGATCTCGCGGTCCGTGAGTTCGAGCCCCGCGTCGGGCTCTGGGCTGATGGCTCAGAGCCTGGAGCCTGTTTCCGATTCTGTGTCTCCCTCTCTCTCTGCCCCTCGCCCGTTCATGCTCTGTCTCTCTCTGTCCCAAAAATAAATAAACGTTGGAAAAAATAAAATAAAAAAATAAAAAAATAAAAAAAATAAAGTCTACTTTGTCTGATATAAGTATGGCTACTCCAGCTTTCTTTTGACTTCCAGTAGCATGATAAATAGTTCTCCATCCTCTCACTTTCAATCTGAAGGTGTCCTCAGGTCTAAAATGAGTCTGTTGTAGACAGCAAACAGATGGGTCTTGTTTGTTTTTTTTTTATCCATTCTGATACCCTATGTCTTTTGGTTGGCACATTTACATTCATTGTTATTATAGAAAGACATGGTTTTAGAGTCATTGTGATGTCTGTAGGTTTCATGCTTGTAGCGATGTCTCTGGTACTTTGTCTCACAGGACCCCCTTAGGATCTCTTGTAGGGATGGTTTAGTGGTGATGAATTCCTCCAGTTTTTGTTTGTTTGGGAAGACCTTTATCTCTCCTTCTATTCTAAATGAGAGATTTGCTGGATAGAGGATTCTCGGCTGCATATTTTTTCTGTTCATCACATTGAAGTTTTCCTGCCATTCCTTTTTGGCCTTCCACGTTTCAGTAGAGAGATCTGTCACAAGTCTTATCAGTCTCCCTTTATATGTTAGAGCACGTTCATCCCTAGCTGATTTCAGAATTTTCTCTTTTTCCTTGGGTTCTGCCAGTTTTATTATGATATGTCGTGCACAAGATCGATTCAAGTTACATCTGAAGGGAGTTCTCTGTGCCTCTTGGATTTCAATGCCTTTTTCCTTCCCCAGATCAGGGAAGTTCTCAGCTATTATTTCTTCAAGTACACCTCAGCACCTTTCCCTCTCTCTTCCTCCTCTGGAATACCAATTATGTGTAGATTATCTCTCTTCATTTTCTAATTTTCCCCTCACACTCCTGGATTTTTTTATCTTTTTCTCAGCTTTTTTTTCCCATAATTTTATTTTCTAGTTCACCTATTCTCTCCTCTGCCTCTTCAATCCGAGCTGTGGTCATCTCCATTTTATTTTGCATCTCATTAATAGCATTTTTTAGCTCCTCCTGGCTGCTCCTTAGTCCCTTGATCTCTGTAGCAAGAGATTCTCTGCTGTCGTTTATACTGTTTTCAAGCCCAGCAATTAATTTTATGACTATTATTCTAAATTCACTTTCTGTTATATTGTTTAAATCCTTTTTGATCAGTTTGTTAGCTGTCGTTATTTCCTGGAGATTCTTTTGAGGGGAATTCTTCCGTTTTGTCATTTTGGATAGTCCCTGGAGTGGTGAGGAACTGCAGGGCACTTCCCCTGTGCTGTCTTGAATAACTTGCGTTGGTGGGCAGGGCCGCAGTCAGACCTGATGTCTGCCCCCAGCCCACCGCTGGGGCCACAGTCAGACTGGTGTGTACCTTCTCTTCCCCTCTCCTAGGGCGGGATTCACTGTGGGGTGGCGTGGCCCGTCTGGGCTACTTGCACACTGCCAGGCTTGTGGTGCTGGGGATCTGGTGTATTAGCTGGGGTGGATCGGCAAGGTGCACAGGGGTGGGAAGGGCAGGCTCATCTCGCTTTTCCTTCGGTGATCCGCTTCGGGAGGGGCCCTGCGGCACCAGGAGTGAGCCAGACCTGCGGCAGGAGGGATGGATCCACAGAAGCACAGCGTTGGGTGTTGGCGCCATGCAAGCAAATTCCCTGACAGGAACTGGTTCCCTTTGGGATTTTGGCTGGGGGATGGGTGAGGGAGATGGCACCGGCGAGCGCCTTTGTTCCCTGCCAAGCTGCATTCTGTCATCTGGGGCTGAACAACTCTCCCTCCCGTTGTCCTCCAGCCCTCCAGTTCTCCGAGCAGAGCTGTTAGCTTATAACCTTCCAGATGTTAAGTCCTGCTTGCTGTCAGATCACACTCTGTCCAGCCCCTCCTCTTTTGCAAGCCAGACTCGGGGGCTCTTCTTGGCCGGCAGGCTGCCCCTCCGGCCCAGCTCCCTCCCGCCAGCTGCCAGTCTGTATAGCGAGCACCGCCTCTCCACCCTTCCTACCCTCTTCCATGGGCCTCTTGTCTGCGCTTGGCTCCGGAGACTCTGTTCTGCTAGTCTTATGGTGGTTTTCTGGGTT
Source organism: Herpailurus yagouaroundi (assembly GCF_014898765.1). Taxonomy (NCBI): domain Eukaryota; kingdom Metazoa; phylum Chordata; class Mammalia; order Carnivora; family Felidae; genus Herpailurus; species Herpailurus yagouaroundi. Next base: position 15,986,737 of record NW_024412407.1, read on the forward strand.
ATTTACACAGGTGTAGGTGCAATCTACATGATCTGCAGGACTAGGTGAGCCCAGGGTCCTCCTGCACCGCCATCTTCCCACTCACAAATCATATCTTTAACTCTATTACCAGGATAATTTATGAACATTGTATTGGTCAAGATTCTCCAGAGAAACAGAACCAAAAAGAGATTATATTATATTTATTTTATTATGTTATATTATAAATTATATGTCACATATATCTTATATATATCACGTATATATATGTATATATCTTACATATATATATATATATATATATGTATATATATGAAACTTGTAAGAAATTAAGAAATTGGCCCATGTGAATATGGAGACTGGGAAGTCCCACGATCTGCAGTTGGAAAGTTGGAGACCCAGGAGAACCATTCCTATCTGAGTCCCAAGTCTTGAGTACCAGGAGAGTCCCTGGTGTAAGTATAGTCCTAAAGCTGGTAGGCTTAAGACCTAAGAAGAGCCAAAGTTGCAGTTCTTGTCCAAAGGCAGGTTTTAGTCAGGCAGTCAGGCACAAATTCCCTGTTAATCATAGGAAGGTCAGCCTTTTTGTTCTATTCAGGGCTTCAACTAATTGGATAATCACCTGTATTATGGAGCACATTGTGCTTTATTCAGTATACTGATTCAAATGTTTACCTCATCAAAAACACCTCAAAGACACACCCAGAATAATGTTTGACCCAATACCTGGGCACCAAATGGCCCAGTCAAGTTCACACATAATATTAACCATCATAAACATGCATACCAAATGACTAATATAAAAATGTCCAAACACAGCATAGGAAAAATTAAAGACTACATGCATGTATATCAGCACTAGAATCTATAATACATTTTGGTTTATTGTTACAATGAAATAGTATGTAGCAATAAAAATAAATAACAGTGACTAGTAATGACAGGGATAAAGCCCATAAACATAATTTTGAAAGAAAAATGTATATAAACTATTAGATATTGCATTCTCCTGTTTGTGCCTAGTGAACGTTAACTATAGATTGAGATATCAGGTGCCTTGTAATGGGAGAGAGAAAGGTGTGAGAAGGATTATGAGGAGATGGGGGTTGAGTACTGGAAACAGTGTGGAAATAGTACTATTTCCAGATGTACTGGATGCTCTAGTAATAGTCTATTCTTTGACTTTAGAAATGGTTTGAGAGGTGTCCACTTTGTGACAACTGATTGATAAATATGTTGTCTTGTGTGCTTTACTATAATATCAATTAAAAAGCTAAAAAATTAGCTTGTTCTTAGAAATACAAATATAATGGAGGAAGAAGAGACAAGGAAACTATGTAAATTAAAATAATAACAAAACACTGAGTGAGCCGATTTGCCAGATATATGTAACATAATAGTTATGACTGCTCTGGTGTAAGAATAGAAAACTAGACAAATGGAATAGTATTCTACCCAGAAAAAAATAACACCCGTATGGCATTTCACATATGATACATATGTTATTACTGATCAGAAGAAAAATAACTATCTTTTCAATAAATGATAGAAAATTTGGCTATCTGTATGAAACAAATAAAAAAATCATCTAAAATAAATTTTACATGCTTAAAAAACCTGAATTTGAATGACAAAATTATAACATTTTTAGAAAATAATATACGATATTATACTCAAAAATTCAAAGAAAGAATTTATTAAATAATACAAAAAAATGCAAACCTACCTAAACAAAATGATAAATTTGAGTATATTGAAATTAATAAAGTATTATCCAAAGTAATCTATGATTCAATGCAATCTCTATCAGAATCCAATAACATTTATCACAGAAACAGAAAACGATCCTAAAGTTCATATGGGACCACACAAGACCCTGAATAACCAAGGCAACCTCAACAAGGAACAAAGTTGGAGGCATCACAGTTCCTCATCTCAAATTGTATTACAAAGCTATAGTAATCAAAGCAGTACAGTACTCAAATATAAATAGACATATAGACCAATGGAACAGAACAGAAAGCCTGGAAACAACCCACACATATATGGTCAACTAATCTTTGACAGAGGCACCAAGAACACAAATGGGGAAAGAATAGTCTCTTCAATTTGACACTGGGAAAACTGGATTTGCACATGCAAAAGGGTAAAATTGGATTCTTATTTTATACCATACATAAAAATCAATTCATAATTACAGACTAAAACATAAGATCTAAAACCATGAAACTATGAGAAAACAGGGAAAAAAACTCTTTCATATTGGTCTTGACATTGATTTTGTGAATACCAAAAATATAAGCAACCAAAGCAAAAATAAACAAGTGAGATTACTTTAAACTAAAGTCTTTGGCCCCACAAAGGGAACAATAAACAAACTGAAAGACAACCTACTGAATGGGAGAAAATATATGTAAGCCATGTGTCAGATAAAAGGTTAATATTCAAAATATGTAAGGAACTTATACAACTCAATAGCAAATACAAACAAATGCCCTGATTTAAAAAAAAAATGGTCAAAAGAAGTGAATAAACATTTTTCCAAAGAAGACATCTTAATGGCTAACAGGTACATGAAAAGGAACTCAAAATCATTAATCATCAAGGAAATGCAAATTAAAACCACAATGAGATGTAACCTCACACTTTTTAGGGTAGGTATTATCAAAAAGCCAAACTACAACAAATGTTGGTGAGGATATGAAGAAAAGGGAAATTTTGTTCACTGGTAGTGGCAATGTAAATTGGCACAGTCATTATGGAAACCAGTATGGAGTTTCCTCAACAAATTAAAAATGAGGCTACCATATAATTCAGCAACCCCCTTCCAGGTATTTAGCCAAAGGAATTTAAATCATGAGTTCAAGGAGACATCTACACTCCCATGTTCACTGAAGCATTATTCACAATAGCCAAGATATAAAAACAACCTAAGTGTCTGTTAATGGATAAATGGATAAGGAGAATGTGGTATACACATACAATGGGGCATTATCAGCCTTAAAAAGATGGAAATCCTGCCATTTGCAAGAAAATAAAGAGAAAGAAAGAAAGAAAGAAAGGAAGAAAGAAAGAAAGAAAGAAGAAAAGAAAAAAAAAGAAAAGAAAAGAAAAGAAAAGAAAAGAAAAGAAAAGAAAAGAAAAGAAAAGAAAAAAGAAAAAAGAAAAGGAAGCAAGCCTGACTGCAAAAGAATAAGCAACTTCACTCAAGGGACACTAAAGAATTGCACTCCCTCAATAAAACACTGCAAACTCAGAATAACAACACATCATGGAAAAAGGGAAATGATGCTTAAGCAAACTAAATATGTTGCCAAGTCTAAAAAAGTAAACGAATTTGAGAGGGTTAAAAGGGTTACCACAATGTTAGACACTAACATGAAAAATGGAAAAGTCTAAATTAAAATCCACATATTTGCAAAGTGAAACCACTGGATAAGGAGCCTGGACACTGTGGAAGCAGGGAGCGATTATTAAAAAATCACAGGTAAACTTTTGAGGCTTGGTGAAATGCTTGCTATCTTGATTAGGGTGATGGTGTCACAGGAGTATAGTATGTCACCAAATTGTACTATTAAGACAAATGCAGTTTATTGTATGCTCAATACAGTTGTAACAAAGTTAAAAACAAAATCCATAAAACTATTGCAGAAGTGCTCCTGTTGTACAATTAGGGATAGAGTGAGTAACTCTGGCACTGGGGTGAGCCCATTCTGTGTGGCTGGAGTTGAAGTATTCTATCCTGTAATAACACCCACGGGCATGAGCCCATCACTGCAGGAGCTGCTATCATTCTGTCTCCCCACTCTGTTCAGTTTTTTTTTTTTCTTGATGGTATAGATTCACAGAAATATTGTTAAAATCTATATCCTCTGGCCCTTCTAGACTTTGAGTGTATGTTTCTTTGTGTGTTTAAATGTGGGGGAACCAGAGAGAGTGCATACGTCTTGTGAGTCTGTTGTCAGAGGAGACATATCAGAAATTTAGAAAGCCCTGGTCTTATCCGAATCTCTTAGAGAAAGACATTTTTTTTCCTGAAACATATTTTGTCTATTCTCTTCTCAGCTTAAACAAGTGCTCATTTAGATTCTTGGTAGAAGGATTGAAATACAACTATACTTGAATAATAAAACTATACATCAGCACATTTTATGTGGCTTATGGGAAGATGATGTTATTATCAGTGATTATAAAGAAGGCAAGAAAAATAAACTGAAATGAAGTAAATTATTCTGGTTTCTTGGACTGTGACCTGCTTTATGCTTTTCATAAATAGTTGAAGACATATCAGGACAGGTCGAACTGAAAGGTTACAGGCTGCATACTCTGGAAACACACAAATCTATGGAGTGTGTGTGAGTGCGTGAAAGGAATATGTGTCTGTGTATGCTACTACTTGATTGTATTAGCTCTCTTTTTTTCCAAATATACTTATCCTGGCACTTTCTCAAACTTTCATATTGCATTAGCTATATGTACTAATAATTTCAAAATCAAAGCCCATACATAGATATATTGTTGAATTATAAACTTGTTCTAGCCCTACATTCTAGTCTATTGACTATTTCATGGAACCTCAAATTCAACATCAGATTTATCATCTGTAAAATGGGGGTTATGATTTAAATACATATTGGCTCAAAACCAAAATATACTCTTAATGTGATTCCTGGTTTCAAAAGCCTGTGAAACTCTGAACTATAATAAGCTGCCAAGAGGATAAAGCCTAGCATCTGTATCATGGTTTAGAATAATCTTCTCATACCACATATCACAATATATAACCTATTTTATATTTCCTTCATTCAATTTTAAGTTTTATGGGGGCAAGAAATATGACTTTCTAGACCTCCATGGAACTATTACAATATAATTCAAACACAGGCAGCTATTTGGCACTCAGTAATATCCTTGAATGCATAATAAATAAATAAAATAGGTAAAAAAAAAAACCCATAATGAGATCATTTGTAAAAAAAAAAAAAAAAGATCATTTGATTTTCAGTCAATAAATGTGTAAGCCCAAATTAATATGAGATTTTATTTTCCTTCTAAATTAGCACTAAAAGAAAGTAGTAATGTTTTAGTAAAGGTATTCCACATTGGTGGAACATAAACAATGAAGGTAAGTAACCATATATCAAGGTTTTACAATATGTGTGCCCTTTGACTTAGTAATTCCATTTTTAGCATTTTTATATAAAAAATTAGACAAGTGTCCAAAAGATATCTACTTCTATTTTACTTATAAATAATAATAATAAAATAAAAAGAAACAATATATGTGACCCAATATAATGCATTGATTAAATACATTATTGCACACAAAAATGATGAAATACTGTTCATCCACTAAAAGTCACTCACAAATAGCATTTGAAAATATGGTAAATGTAAGTAACTAAATAGAAATAAAACAGCACAATAAAAAGTTCCATATATAACAAATATCAAAGGTGGATATGCCTGAATGATAAATAATGTGTTTTCATTTTCTTACCTACATTTTCTAAAATTTCCAAATTTCCTGCAGTACATATGTATTACTTAATGGTAAGTAATAACTTAAGTAATAAGTTATGGTAAGTAATAACTTAAATAAGCTATTTAAGCAACACCTTATCTGTGAAGCTTTCCTTATTTGTCTAAAAGGAATCTTAAATGAAAATATAAGTGCTGCCATGAAATACCTGTAATTTCTCATTTGAGCTGGAAAAATGTAATAAACCTTCAAAGCACAGATTGTATAACACTAACTTGTGAGCACAATTTAAAAACTTATTCAGAATTACTTTTATAGAAAACATTGTAGCTAATCAACATCAAGCCTTAGTTAATGCCATTGATTCTTAAGGCAAATAAATTAAACAGAGAAATATTGTTAATTATTAACATATCAATACCACACTAAACACCAAAGTTAATTTGTGGAACCCCATTAAATTACCATAGATCGTTCTCAATTTGGATGCAAGTTATATACATATATGTATAAGTCTATCCCTTATCTTATCAGAAAGCTACATATTTTAATTTATCATTTTATATACAACAATTTCCTCCAACTAAAGATAATAGTAATCTTTGAATATCTCAAATTTGTTTTCCACAGTTCAAATCTAATAATCTCCTTTGAAGATGTACCTCTTGTGATGTATTTCTGAAGTGATCTACCATTTTTTAAGGAAATCATACTAGTCTCAAAGCACCAGAAGAGAGAAAAATTTCAACACAATCTTTTATCTTTCCTTTGAGGTATGTGAATAAAATTAGTCAAAAGGATATTAGAATTACTAGTAGGCATATTATTATTTGTTATTAATATTTTGCATATACATATAATCTTTTCTTCAAGGTGTCCAGGATAGTTTCCTATGTCTGACAGTAATTCTCACATAAACCTTTCTTTTCTTTAAATAAAAACCACTATGCTAGTTAAATACAAATAGCACAAGAAAATAAGTAACTTCATTAATTGATCAATTACATGTTAAATGATTGTAGAAATGTCACTATTTTCCTATGATGAGTAAAATGGTTTGCTTGAAAAAAGAACTTCTAGATCCAAATATCTCTTTTATGCAATTGGCATGTGGACAAATGACTATGTCAACAATTCTTAAGCATGGACCCACAGTAACTGTATAAAAAAAATGTTGTAAGTTCTTGCATTTTCCAGAGGAGATGGTCCATAACTTGTACTAGAATCTCAAGCTACTTGTAACCATAAAAATTAAAGACAATGATTTTAATGATATGCCATTTTTAAATAAAATTATTTACACGCCATTTAAAATATTTTTGGTTCTATATATTTCTTTTATACCATAATATCTTTTTTTTTTTTTTTGGAGAAATTTTTTTATTTTTTATTTATTTTTTTATTTATATATGAAATTTATTGTCAAATTGGTTTCCATACAACACCCAGTGCTCATCCCAAAAGGTGCCCTCCTCAATACCCATCACCCACCCTCTCCTCCCTCCCACCCCCCATCAACCCTCAGTTTGCTCTCAGTTCTCAACAGTCTCTTATGCTTTGGCTCTCTCCCACTCTAACCTCTTTTTTTTTTTTTTCTTCCCCTCGCCCATGGGTTCCTGTTAAGTTTCTCAGGATCCACATAAGAGTGAAACCATAATACCATAATATCTTTAATATCCTTTTTCAGGAAGAGACTTTGTTGACATTGCTAGATTCTATACATTATCCCTGGATACTTTTAGAAAAACCTGAAGTAGTTGAACAGTATTATTGTTCTCCCAAGCATCCCTTCATACCTTGAATCACCAAGTCAAGGAAACAGTCAGATGTATCTGCACATGAGGATAAAATATACACAGCTGTTCATGATTTTGTGGCTAGACACACAATCAATTGGAGTGGAGAAACGGTATTTTACACAAAAGTAATCTATAATCCCTTCTGTATGTTGAGACAAAAAATGTCTAGTTTTCTTTCAATTGCCTACTACCTGTCCTTCAAATATATTTCAATGAGGTCCTTTTCATGTGTTTCATTTTGCCATTTCAAGTTGAAAATGAGAATTTTCCCTGCCATTTGCATTCTACATCCATTTCTTTCATGTGTGGCTATGAAAAGCAAGTCTCATTTTTGTTTAGTTCTCATTGATCATTACATTCATTAAATCTACAGAACCATGTTTCAATATGGGCTGATTTTGCACACATTAGGCATGCTCAAAGAGTAATTAGTGTTTCATAATGACAGGCATACATGAGATGCTAAGGTCTTTTTACTGAAGGTATATGGAGAGAAAGTTATACAATATACTAGTGTAAATTCAACTTTTCCACTAAATACAATTTCTTGTTATGAATCCTTAGAAAATAAAGGTGGAAAAAACACATTGTTAAAATAAGATGATTGTTTTCTCCGCACAATTTTACTGGTCTGGCAATAATTAAGCCTCAGTTGGACTTGGTCTCTAGAATGTCTGAAAGAAATGAGAAAATACTTCTTACATTTTTCTCACATTATCTTTTCTAGAATTTTAAGAAATTCTAGACTGTTTCATGATTTCATCAAAACATCTGATCAGTTATACATGTCCCATCTTTGTTGAGGACAAAGTACTTCCACTAAGTTAACCAATTCAAGGTCATGACACCTTGATAATTTGCCTTTTTGTCATTGTTGTGATAGAAAGATAATTGCCAGTAGTGAAAATGAGTACCTATTACAGACTTAGGGTTTCACTTGATGCTGACATAAAGAATTTTGTGGAGGGGCGCCTGGGTGGCTCAGTTGGTTAAGCGTCTGACGTCAGCTCAGGTCATGATCTCACGATTTGTGAGTTTATGCCCCATGTTGGGGTCTGCACTGACAGTTCAGAGCCTGAGGCCTGCTTTGGATTCTGTGTCTCCCTCTCTCTCTGCCCCTCCCCCATTCACACTCTGTCTCTGTCTCTGTCTCTCTCTCAAAAAAAATAATAAACATAAAAAAAGATTTTTGGTATTGGCACAAAAACAGACACATAGACCAATGAAATAGAATAAAGAACACAGAATTGGACCCACAAATGTATGGCCAGCTAATCTTTGACAAAGCAGGAAAGAGTATCAAATGGAAAAAAGACAGTCTCTTTAACAAATGGTGCTGGGAGAACTGGACAATAACATGCAGAAGGATGAAACTAGACCACTTTCTTACACTATTCACAAAAATAAACTCAAAATGGATGAAGGACCTGAATGTGAATCAGGAAACCATAAAAATCCTAGAGGAGAAAGTAGGCAAAAACCTCTTTGACCTCAGCCGCAGCAATTTCTTACTTGACACATCTCCAAAGGCAAGGGAATTAAAAGCAAAAATGAAATACTGGGACCTCATCAAGATAAAAAGCTTCTTCACTGCAAAGGAAGCAATCAACAAAACTAAAAGGCAACTGACAGAATGAGAAAAGATATTTGCAAATGACATATCAGACAAAGGGCTAGTATCCAAAATCTACAAAGAACTCACCAAACTCCATACCCAAAAAATAAATAATCCAGGGAAGAAATGGGCAGAAGACATAAATAGACATTTCTTCAAAGAAGACCTCCAGATGGCCAACAGACACATGAAAAGATGCTCAATGTCACTCCTCATCAGGGAAATACAAATCAAAACCACACTGAGATAGATACCACCTCACGCCAGTCAGAATGGCTAAAATGAACAAATCAGGAGACTATAGATGCTGGTGAGGATGTGGAGAAACGGGAACCCTCTTGCACTGTTGGTGGGCATGCAAACTGGTGCAGCCACTCTGGAAAACAGTGTGGAGGTTCCTCAAAAAATTAAAAATAGATCTACCCTATGACCCAGCAATAATACTGCTAGGAATTTACCCAGGGGATACAGGAGCGCTGATGCATAGGGGCACTTGTTCCCCAATGTTTGTAGCAGCACTCTCAACAATAGCCAAATTATGGAAAGAGCCTAAATGTCCATCAACTGACGAATGGATAAAGAAATTGTGGTTTATATACACAATGGAATACTACTTGGCAATGAGAAAAAATGAAATCTTGCCATTTGTGACAACGTGGGTGGAACTGAAGAGTATTATGCTAAGTGAAATAAGTCAGTCAGAGAAAGACGGATACCATATGTTTTCACTCATATGTGGATCTTGAGAAACTTACCAGAAGACCATGGGGGGAGGGGAAGGGGAAAAAAAGTTGCAGAGAGGAGGGAGGCAAACCATAAGAGACTCTTAAATACTGAGAACAAACTGAGGGTTGACGGAGGGTGGGGGAGAGGGGAAAGTGGGTGATGGGCATTGAGGAGGGCACCTGCTGGGATGAGCACTGGGTGTTGTATGGAAATCAGTTTGACAATAAATTATATTTAAAAAGCAAAGAATTTTGCGGATATTAAAAACTAGGAAGCAAGAAGTATTTGTGACCTGTGCATGGTAGTAACAAGTAATGAAGAGGAGCAATAGGAGATATAGAAAAATAAATAACCAAAAATTATCTCCAGAAGGTGCCCAAATCAAATTAAATAAAGATAGAAAAACAGTGGGTGGCTCAGTCAGTTGAGCATCCTACTTCGGCTCAGGTCATGATCTCGCAGTCTGTGAGTTCGAGCCCCGCATCGGGCTCTGTGCTGACAGCTCAGAGCTTGGAGTCTGCTTCAGATTCTGTGTCTCCCTCTCTCTCTGCCCCTCCCCCGGTCATGCTCTGTCTCTCTCTCTCTCTCTCTCTCTCTCTGTCAAAAATAAATAAACATTAAAAAAAAGGCAACCTCCCTCCACACATGCACATCAAAAAGTCACCAAAGTCCTCAGACTCTGCTTCTAAAATTATACCTAGGAATATTTCCCAGTCCAGTTCTCCTCTCTATCTGACACTGCTCCCATGGTTCAGATGCTGTTCAACAGCAAGTGATTTCTTTCCTTAGTGGCCTCGTCTTGACTCCTTGTCACCAGTCTCGTCTTTCTTCAAGTTCTTCCTTACAATGCTGGCAGCTTTGTATTCTGAAATAAGAGTTCTGATTTGCTAGGCTCCAAGCTTAATTAGATTTCTGGTGGCTCCTAGCTGCATAAAGGATACAATTTTAAATTTTGGTTTTTTTTTTAAAGACAAAGTGTCTTTTTTTTTTTTAATTTTTTTTTTCAACGTTTATTTATTTTTGGGACAGAGAGAGACAGAGCATGAACGGGGGAGGGGCAGAGAGAGAGGGAGACACAGAATCGGAAACAGGCTCCAGGCTCTGAGCCATCAGCCCAGAGCCCGACGCGGGGCTCGAACTCACGGACCGCGAGATCGTGACCTGGCTGAAGTCGGACGCTTAACCGACTGCGCCACCCAGGCGCCCCTACAATTTTAAATTTTGAATGGAGTGTACAGAGCACTTCACAATCTGCAATCACAATCTTCACTTCATCCACTGACATTTACTTCTACAGGTCTGATTACAACCATAGATAGTGGTGGGGAGGAAATTATGTTTTGTTCCTCTTTTTATCCCTATTACCTGGCATAGCTCCTGCACCTAATTCATGTTCAATTACTCAATAATTATTTATGAATTAATTACTGACAAAACAGAAATGTTAAATCGACATACAACTATCAGGAGGTATCTATCTAATTAAACAGTACTCTATTAAAATTTTTGAATCTTAGTTTCTAATTCTGTTTGAAGGCAACATAGCATAACAGAACACTAGAGACACACTGTCTGAAAAAAAGTGGTACTTTTAGTTTCTACCATACTGAGTGATGAAGTTAAATAAAGTATTCATTTTATGTTCATTTATGAGTAAAAGGTATTACTCCTTGCCCTATCTAATCCTTAGGGTTCTTATAAGGCTCAGATGAATTAATACAATTAAAGTGCTTAGTAGAAAGTTTATCTAAATTATCATTTTACATTGTATGAGTTAGATAAGGATTGATTCAGAGTTTAAACTATACCTTCCAACTACTATCTGCTAGATATAGCAAGCTTGAACACCAGAAATGGTTATTTAGCATTTGTTGGCATATTCCAATGGCTAGGTGAAAGTCAAATGCTGCAAATAGATTTGAAAAAATCTACTTTTCAAGCTTGTACAGGAAAGCTTAGCAAAAATGCTTTACTGTTTCCCATAAGCTTCCATAAATAAGGAAAACATTCCTCTCTTTTGATACAATAATATTGCGTCTGTGGTTCCCATATTTGCTCTGCATGTGTTTGATTACTCTCTTTTTACTTCTGAATCCATAATAATTACGTGCTAATTTCTTTCTGTTACTTGATGAGTAGCCTTTAGAAATTCAAGTGTTGCTATATACGAGGTCCTGAAGTGTAAAACAACTGAGTAAACCTAATGCATGCCTCAAAACTGATTTATTTGTCAATACAGCAATAATAATAACCTTAATTAGTCCCACTTTCTTTTTCTTTTTTCCCCGCTCTCATTCATATTTTGGGTTATATTGATAAAACTAGTTCAGTTAATCATCAGGAAATGTCTATGTGGATTGAGGTAATCAATATGACTATTTTTAGGTGAACTGACTAGATATTTTGGCATCCTTCAGTATCATCAGTCATGATTCATACTGATAGTCCATTTATTTGAAGAGATAGTCAAGGAAGTCATTGGCAGAATAAAAAATAACACTCTAAATGCAGTATTTCTTAAATTCTCCAGGAGTACATGTCTTCAACAGTAAGAGAAATATATAAAATTGGTGACATTTCCCTCTCAGTGTTGTCCAGATGGATCCCTAGAGCCCAACCTGTTTGCTTCATTTTCTGTGGCATGCTGTCAAGATCCGGTAGGCAATAAGACTCACTAGAAAGAAAATATTAAGGTGGCCCAACTTCTATTTAGATCTGTAACTGCTACTGGGTTTTAGTGACTGTCACTGATTCAGAGGTATTGGGGTTTCAGATCTCTCTTATAATCTACATACAGGAAGAAGTTGGAGACATCTTTATACACAATGACCCAGGCTACTTCTCAAAGGCTATTAAAATAATGTGGTTTTGTTCATTATTTATAAGTATTTTAAATCACATAAATATACCACATAAGTTCAATATCCAGATATATGCTGTGATAACATATTGCCTACATCTGGCTATACTTTGTAGTATATCCATCCATGCTTTATGAATACCAGTAGAAACACATTAAAAAGTCTTTAAGTACTGTCCCCTAAATCTCATTTACCTTCCCTCATCTTCATTTTGTTTTTCAGCTCCTAATCAATAGTGCTTATTCTTATTCTAGTTCCATCTAGACTCAGTTTTTCATTATAGTATAGCGCTTATTCAAAAACCAATGAAAAAAGCAGAGGATTGGAACACTGACAGTGTTAATGCTGGTGACTGAATAATTTTCTGAACTAGTCATGACTGCTTTCATAATGGGATAGTCCCCTCTCTCACCCAAAAAGAGTGCAAACGTTGGCCTGGCTCTCGTCACACATTTACGTACCATGCTATCCTCTGCCTTTAAATGTCATCCAACTGATTTAGAGCTAGTCTTCCGATCTACAACAGACCAAACCAGGTCAAGTCTCCTAAGGAAAGGAAAAACCTGAGAACATTCTGGCCACATTTCTGTTCCTATCCTTACCATCATCATCCTGGGAACCCTGACTCTGAGCTTTGTTTTCCTCTGTTATGAGTTACATTTTCTCTGCCATGTTATTTTTTCTTTTCTTGCATTTAAACCCTATTTTATAGAAAACTGATAGTTTGATGAGACGTTTTGCTTAATTACTCTGTCATATATCTTGATTAGGGCCATATTTTATTATCTCATTTCTACGAACTTTCCAGAAAAGGCAAATCTGTAGAGACAGCAGATCAGTGTTTTCCTAGGTCTGGGAATTTGCTATAAATAGGTACAAAGGAATTTTGGGAGGTAATGAAAATATTTTAAAACTGGATTGTCATAATGTTTGCACAACTATATATTCACTAAAAGTAATAACTTAAAAGGGGTACATTTTCTTTCGTGCAAATTATATCATGCAAATGATGCCTCAATAAAGTTATAAAAATACATATTCAGCAACAAGGTATTAAAAGAGATATAAATAAAACAAAATTGCCATTATATTGATAATTGTTGAAGCTAGTTGATAGATAATGGGGTTTGATTTTAGTATTTAATAGCTATGTGCTTTTTACACTTAAATGTGATTAAAAAAGTAAAATTATAGGAGATTATATAATCACAGCAAAAACACTGTGATTAATAAATAAATCTAGATATGTTTAATACTTATTTGTTCCCTAATATGCTTTATATAGATTTGATATTAAGGGTAATTTTCAAGTAATCTGTTTCTCCCCTCATTATTCATGGGAGGATATTAGTGTCTACTTCTAATCAAATTTTGGGGATTTTCTATTCCTAGTCTCATCAGTTGACCCATCCCTCCATTTATTTCCTCCGTGTTCCTTTTGTATGCCATTCTTTATTTTGACACCAAACAGTATTCTTTTGAATTTAAGTCGGCAGTGCACGAGCACTGAATCTTGCAATGAATGTATCCAATCAGGTTTTAATATTACTATGTTTATGTGGCCCAAAGACCCAAGTAAAGGATTTAGGATTCATAGGAAAAAAATCACAGCTATAAAAAAAGCAGAAAGCACTCTAATGTATTATTTTTGTTTCAAAATATATACAATTCAAATTTTGAAATTGTCATTTCCAGTTTTTTTCAGAGAGAGTTCTGATCTCCTACTATCTGTTTCACACTCTTCACCCCCTCAAATATCCCCAAGGATGTTGGTAAGTACACTTCTATAGTTACTCTTTTTCTTGTTCATTTTTATAAACTTATTTTTTTTAGTAGGTAGGTGCTAATAAAGGCACATCAAGGTGAGAATAGGCAGTTGGTTGGAACACAATTGAATAACCAGATAGTGATGGGTAGGAACCAATAGTATTAAGTAAATTTTAATGAAAAAATTACTCCAATGTTTTTCCTTTTATTTTTTTCAACTCTCTAGTTTAATGATGTATCAGAGATCTGATTGCCTTTAAAAACATCAATTTATGCTTTAGTAACATCCTTTATAAACAAATACAATGATGTGGCAAATAAACATTTAAATAGTTCAAAGGTATATAATAAAAATAAACTATTCCTCCTACTATTATAGATTTCCAGTATTACTCCTCAGAAGCAATGACTTTTTTAAAAAAAAATTTTAATGTTTATTTTTGAGACAGAGAGAGACAGAGCATGAACGGGGGAAGGGCAAAGAGAGAGGGAGACACAGAACCCAAAGCAGGCTCCAGGCTCTGAGCTGTCAGCACAGAGACCGAGGTGGCACTGGAACTCACGAACTGAGAGATCACAACCCCAACCAAAGTCGGATGTCTAGCCTACTGAGCCACACATGCAGGCGCCCCAGAAGCAATGACTCTTAAGTGACTTATTTATGTATTTGCAAAAAGAAAAATTAAGTATATCCTGTTATATACTTAATGATGCATTTTGAAGTTTTTTTATATCAAAACATTTGGATTAACATATTCCTCTGAATACTTGCTACCATTCTATGGAAGTAACAATGAGGGTTTTTTAGATTTTATTTATTTATTTTGAGAGAGAGAGAGAGAGAGAGAGAGAGAGAGAGAGAGAGAGAGAATGAGTGGGGGAGAAGAAGAGAGAGAGAAAGAATCCCAAGCAGGCTCCATGCTGTTAGAATACATGTGTACACTTTTTCTACACCATAGAATTTAAGTTTTCTTCATGTTAAATTTTTGATAAATGTTCTTTTGGCACATAAAATAGAAAGATGCTCTTCATTTCCAAGGACGTGCATTTTATATGCCTCTATTAGATTTTCAGGAATAATTATATTTTTGCAGTCCTTAATATTATTGTATGTAACTTTTTGTTATTATATCTAACTTTGCCTAAAGACATGTTCTAATTATTTATTCCTTGCTTAGTGCCATTTTCCATGAGAATATTTATGGTACATTAATTTTTTAAAAAATATTCAATTTGGGGCAGTTGGGTGGCTCAGTTGGTTAGGCATCCGACTTCGGCTCAGGTCATGAGCTTGTGGTTCATGGGTTCAAGTCCCGCATCAGGCTCTGTGCTGACAGCTCAGAGCCTGGAGCCTGCTTCGGATTCTGTGTCTCCCTATCTCTCTGTCCCTCCCCTGCTCAAGCTCTGTCTCTCTCTGCCTCTCAAAAATAAATAAATGTTAAATTTTTTTTTAATTCAATATAATTTTTTAATTTAGTGTGATAATTTCTTTATAAAATGTCATTCTTGAATCCTTAATGATTTAACACTTCAATTAAAACTTGCTTAATATATAATTATGTGACTCATGAAACTATTTATTTGCACCTGATGTTTTTAATATGTTTTACCTATTCATTTTTTCTTGCCTATTTATTTTCAACCTGAGTCACTTGTTTTACACACTTATCTTAATTATGCAACTTTTAAAAATATTTGTTTAAATCTAATCAAATGCTTTATTTAAAAGGGTAAGTTCATTAACATTTATTCAATTGACATATATATTTAGTCTTCATTCTGTTACTTAATGCTGTATTTTCATATTATATTTGTCTTTTAATTATTTTTTGTTTTAATTGTTTCTTTCATTGTATGGTGTATGATATCTTTATGTTGTATGTCTGTGCTTTCTTTCAGAAATAATTGTTTCTATAATCTATTCTTAATCCTTATGGGTTCTTCTAATGTAAATTTATTTAATTAGCTTGCAACCTGAGTTTTTTAGATTTAAACAGTATTTTTGTCCACCCACATTCCACCCTGAGATAAGAAAACAGCATTCACAAACTTCTTACAAACTCCTATTCTCATACTCTACATTCCAATTTTTGTTACCTATATTTTAAGTTCCACAATATCAAGAGTTATAGATTTTCTACTCAGTCATCATTTTCCAGTTATTTTCCCTTAGTTTTATATTTCAGTAGACTCCAAGTTCACCACCGGTCCTCTACAATAACTTCCTCATTCATGTATTTGTCATTGTAATTCAACGAGTAGATTATTTTTCAAGAAGCTATGCACGTTGTAGACCCTTATTTCTTTCTCTTATTTGAAAATAACTCTCTTATCACTCAAGCCATCTCTTTGAATGCAATTGTTTGGGATAAAGATTGGGAGATACACCTTGAACATTGGTATATTGGATTCAGTTTACAAACCCTTCTTAAATTGTATGCTGCATATATTGCCTTAACTATGTCTTTCATGATGACAAGGAAGTTATAATGGGTTGCAAGGAAGATCTTGTTTTTCACTGTCTTCCATCACCTATTTATCTTTGTTGAATGAAATCAGTAGATGCAGAGCTCCCTGAAAAAGTGTCAAATTATGTCTCTCCTTACTCTATCCTGCCTCCATTCTGTGCTGCTTTACTTTCAAGCCATGAGTCACATAGTTGGCTTTCTATGTGTGTCACCAACTTGTAAGAACCCTGAATGTAACTTGATTGTCTGCTAGGGCATTTTGCTCTCCTGCCTTTTCAATATTTGATCTGAATTTCATTTCTCATATTAAGTACTAGAAGTGTAGCTGTTTTCTAATTAATTGCAAATTGAGTAATCTGTGTGGATCATTCTTTTTGTAGTTTTCAGTTGGTTTCAGGAGGGAGAGGGGGTAGAAATGGCTTTCATTTGCCATTTTTATCTGAAAGGCTCCAGACTATTTCTTAACTGAGTCATATAACAAAATGATAGTTGCTTGGGAACAATTTAATCACATACTTTATATAAACTAGTACCTGAATTTTCTTTGGAGTTAAGTTAAACATTATAATTAATTGAAAGCACAACATACCAACATACCAGGGTAAGTGGTGCTTAGCCTAAGAAAACAAGGTCTGTAAGTTATCTTGAATCATTCTCAAGTCACTCTTGGCTGCAGTTGACGAGCTTCTGGAGAATACTATCTTTGACAATCATCCACAGACAAGACAGACTTTGTGGAAGCTCAGGTTTCCAGTGGGAAAGTTCCAGCACACTGTTGGAGCAAGAAAACATGAGTATGGATGCACTGGAGAGGCTGAGAGAAAAGTTTGACATTACCTGCATAAACCTTCACCTGAGGTGGCACAGTTCAGGGCCAAGAGAGATCTTCTTAGCCCCTGATTTCTCCCATGGGGCAAAGTGAGAGCATGTGAGTCAGTGCCCAGTTTCCCCAGCTCTGTGGAATGCTGCCAAAGAGGTCCGTTTCTCTATCACCCTAGCCACGGTCCTGAGTCATGAGCTGCCTGACTGGAGGGTAGGAACAGGCTGTAAGAATGGCAGATAGGACTCTTGGAAGACAAAAAATGGATGTGGGTCCTCCGAACTGTGTCGCAGATTCCATCAAGAAACCCAAACTTAAAAAAAATTTTTTTTTTAATTAGGGGCACCTGGGTGGCTCAGTCGGTTAAGCATCCGGCTTCGGCTCAGGTCACGATCTCGCAGTTCGTAGGTTCGAACCCCTCGTCAGGCTCTGTGCTGACAGCTCAGAGCCTGGAGCCTGCTTCAAATTCTGTGTCTCTCCCTCTCTCTTACTCTCCCCTGCTCATGCTCTGTCTCTCTCTATCTCTCAATAATAAATACACTTAAAATTTTTTTTAAAAGAAGCTCAAAAGTGAGCCACTGGGGATGCCTCACTGACAGATTCCTCTAACTTTTCCAAGGGCACTCTCAGCATAGCCACCTCATCCCCACCCACCCCCCAAACCTCCTCCCTATGGATGGTTCTCTGTGCATGATGCTGACAGTGGCAAGGGAAGGCTTCAACAGATGTCTAGTGAGTATGTGCAGAGAGCTGGACCAAATTTGCAGGCGAAGGATAGAACATAAATTTGAGCATTAGCTTTGCTGCCCTTGGGAAAGCAAAAGAGAGACTTCAGCACCCAGTGTGGTGCATTATAGGATCAGGACAAGGCATACAAGCTTAAGGATTCTGCCATAAGGGAGTGCAAGAAGCAGGGAATTGATGTGTCCATAGACAATCTGAGAGAGCCTCCCTAGAAAGGCTGACAGAAGGTGTTTTTCTCCTAGTTCCTAGTTAGTAAAGACTAGGAATTGATTGCTACTTTAAACACAAAATGCACTATTTCAAGTGGCATGAAAAATCAAGAAAACATGACACAACTAAGGGATCAGAATAATCTTCCAGTAACCAGTCCCTAAACCATGGATGGAGATATTATTTATTTTTAAATTTATATTTATTAATAGAATATTAACAAAATAGTAATATCATTTTTATTATATATTTGTTTATCCTTATAATTATGGAATAACTCCATAGGATATATTTATCCTTGTAATATTTAAGGATAAAGGATTTAAAATACCTGCTTAAAGAAGCTCAGTCAACTCCATGAAAATATATAAAGGCAATTCAACAGTCACAAAAACAATACATGAACAAAATGAGAAGATTAACAAAGAGATATATCATAAAAAAGAACCAAACAGAAATTGTAGAGCTAAACAATACAGTGAATGAAATTAAAAATGCAATAGTGACCACCAATAACATATTAAATGAAGCAGATGAATGAATCTGTGAAATAGAAGATAGGACTTGAAATTATCAAGTAAGAGGAGTAGAAATATAAAAGAATAAAAAATAGTAAAAAGAGCTTATTTAAACATCAAAAGAAACAATCTGTGAATTATTGGAGTTCCAGAAAAAAGAGAGTAAAGGGGGCATAAGCTTATCTTTAAAAAAAATGTCTGAGAACATACCAAATCTGGGGAGAGATTTAGATATCCAAGTTCATGAAGCTCATAGATAACAAAATAAACTCAACTTAAAGAGATCTTCTCCAAGACACATTATAATAAAATTGTCAGAAGTCAAAGAAAAAGAGATAATATTAAAGGCAGCAAAAGAAAAGAAAGTTGTAACTTACAAGAGACCTTCATAAGTCTATCAATGGATGTCTCAGCAGCAACCTTACAGCTAGAGAGTGCATGATGTATGAAAAACGCTGGGGGGAAAAACACTGCCTACCAAGATACCATATTTGGCAAAACTGTCCCTCAGAAATGAAAGAGAGATGAAGACTTTCCCAGACAAACAAAAGCTGAGGAAATTCATCACCATTTTACTGGCCTTACAAAAAGTGCTGAAAGGAGTTCTTCAAGCTGAAATGAAAGGAGGCAAATAAGGAACATAAAAACACATGAAAATATACCATTGGCAAAGTACGTGGTCATATTTAGAATACTCTAATATATTGTAACAAGTGGTGTGTTAACCACTTAACTCTAGTACAAGGGTTAAAGAACAAAAGTATTAAACTTTAGCTACAATAGCTTGTTAATGACTATACAATAAAAAAATTAAATTGTGACATCAGAAACAAAATTGGGGGAGTTAAAGGGTAGATTGTATCTATGCAATTGAAGTTAAGTTGCTATCAGCACAAAACACACTATTATATATATAAGATTACATATCTACAAGATTATGTAAACCTCATGGTGACTACAAACCCAAAACATAATTATTATTTAAAAAAATTTTTTTAATATTTATTTATTTTTGAGAGACAGAGAGAGACAGACCACGAGCAGGGGAGGGGCAAAGAGTTCGGGAGACACAGAACCTGAAGCAGCTCCAGGCTCCAACCTGTCAGCACAGAGCCTTACACTCAAACTCACAAGCTGTGAGATCTGACTTGAAGTCAGATGCTTAACCGACTGAGACACCCAGGTGCCCCAACAAAACCATAATTACATAACAAAAGATAAACAGAAGGGAATCAAAGCCTTAAACTATGGTAAATCATCAGTTCACAAAGGAAGGCAAGAAGAGAGAGAAAGAAAACAAGGGAACTTCAAAACAGCCAGAAAATAATTAGATGGCATTAGTAAACCCAAATTTAGCAGAAGGAGGCACTAACAAAGATAGGAACAGAAATAAATAAAATAAAGAACATAAAATCACTAGAAAAGATCAATGAGGGGCGCCTGGGTGGCGCAGTCGGTTAAGCGTCCGACTTCAGCCAGGTCACGATCTCGCGGTCCGTGAGTTTGAGCCCCACATCAGGCTCTGGGCTGATGGCTCGGAGCCTGGAGCCTGTTTCCGATTCTGTGTCTCCCTCTCTCTCTGTCCCTCCCCCGTTCATGCTCTGTCTGTCTCTGTCCCAAAAATAAATAAAAACGTTGAAAAAAAATTAAAAAAAAAAAAGAAAAGATCAATGAACTAGGAGATGGATTTTTGAAAAGATAAAATTGACAAGCTTTTAGCTAACCTAAGGAAAAAAGAGAAGACTCAAACAGAATCAGAAATAAACTGACTAAAATTTAAATTGAAAATGATACCAAACGATTATAAGAGAGTACTATGAATAATTACATGCCAACAAATTAAACAAACTATAGAAATGGATAAATTCCTAGGAACTTACAACTTACTAAGATGTAATCATGAAGAAACAGAAAATCTGAATAGACCAATAACGAGTATGGAGAATGACTCAGTAGTTAAAAAATCTCCCAACAAAGAACAGCCCAGTACAGATGGTTTCCGTTGTGAATTCTACCAAATATTTAAAGAAGAATTAACACCAATCATTCTCAAACTCTTCCAAAAAATTGAAGAGAAAAGAACATTACTACACCCAATTTATAAGGCCAGTATTACACTAAAAGCAAAACCAGATAAGGAAAAAAAAAAAAAGAAAAAGAAAGAAAAGAAAACTATAGGCTAAAATCCTTACTGAATATAGATGCAAAATTTCTCAACAAAATATTAGCAAAGTAAGTTAAATTGTATATTAAAAGAATCATACACCATGATCAAATGTGATTCATCTCTGGAATTCAAGGATGGTTCAACATATGCAAATGAATAAATGTGATACACCACATTATGGAAGATAAAAATCACATGATCATCTCAATAAATGCAGAAAAAGCATCTATGTGATAAAATATATTTTCACGGTAAAACTTATCAACAAATTGGGTTAAAAGAAATGTACCTAAAACATAATAAAGGCCATATATGGCAAGCCCACAGCTAACACCACACTCAGTGATCAAAGTTTTAGTTTTTCTCTAAGATCAGGAAAAAGACAAGGAAATTCATTCTCATCATGCCTATTCAATACAGTACTAGAAGTCACAGTCTGAAGAAGCAGGCAGAAGGAGGAGGAGAAGGAGGAGGGTAAGGAGGTGGGGGAGAGCAGGAGGAGGGGAGAGGGAGGCTGAAGAGGAGAAAGAAGAAAAAGGAGGAGGAGGAGGAGAAATAAGAAGAAAAAAGAAAAGTCATCTACATCAGATGGAAGAACTAATCTTGTCTTCATTTGGATATAATATTGTCATATAGAGAGAAAATCCTAAAGACTCCTCCCCAAAACTGTGAGAACTAATCAACAAATTCAGTAGAGTTGCAGGAAATAAAATCAGCATGAAAAAATCAACTGCATTTCTGTGCACTAACAACAAAATATGTGAAAAGGAAATAAAGAAAACAATCCCATTTACAAAAGCATCAAAAACAATACAATACTAAGGAATAAATTTAAACAAGAAGGTAAAAAACCTGTACACTGAAACTATAAGACTTTGATGACAGAAATTAAAGACACAAAGGGAAAGATATCTTGTGTTCATCGATTAGAAGAATTAATACTTTGAAAATGTCCATACCCAAAGCCATCTATAGTTTCAATGTAATCCTTATCAAAATTCAAATGGTATTTCTCACAGGAATGGAAGAAAACAAGCCTAAAATCTGTATGGAGCAACAAAAGACCCTGAATAGCCAAAGAAATCCTGAGAAAGAACAAATCTGTAAGCACCTCATTTCCAATTTCAAACTATAACACAAAGCTATAGTAATCAAAAGAGTTTAAAATAGTATAAAAATAGGCACATGGGGCGCCTGGGTGGCTCAGTCCATTGAGCGTCCAACTCTTGATTTCAGCTCAGGTCATCATCTCACGGTTTGTGAGTTTGAGACCTGCATCAAGCTCTGTGCTGACAGCACAGGGCCTGCTTGGGATTCTCTCTCTCCCTCTCTCTCTGCCCCTCCCCTACTCATGTTCTCTCTCTCTCTCTCTCTCTCTCTCTCTCAAAAATAAATAAATAAACATTTAAAAACTAGGCACATAGACCAATGGAATAGAATTAAGACTCCAGAAATAAACCCTCGAACTTGGTTAACTAATATTTGACAAGGGAAACAAGAATATTCATTGGGGATAAAAATAGCCTTTTCAATAAGTGCTGATAGAAAACTAAATAACTGGAGATTGGAGGGAAGATGGCGGCGTAGGAGGACGCTGGGCTCACCGCGCGTCCTGCTGATCACTTAGATTCCACCTACACCTGCCTAAATAACCCAGAAAACCACCAGAGGATTAGCAGAACGGAGTCGCCGGAGCCAAGCGCAGACGAGAGGCCCACGGAAGAGGGTAGGAAGGGCGGCGAGGCGGTGCGCGCTCCACGGACTGGCGGGAGGGAGCCGGGGCGGAGGGGCGGCTCGCCGGCCAAGCAGAGCCCCCGAGTCTGGCTTGCAAAAAGCGGAGGGGCCTGACGGACTGTGTTCCGACAGCAAGCGCGACTTAGCGGCTGGGAGGTCATAAGTTAA
This sequence comes from Herpailurus yagouaroundi, assembly GCF_014898765.1. Classification (NCBI taxonomy): domain Eukaryota; kingdom Metazoa; phylum Chordata; class Mammalia; order Carnivora; family Felidae; genus Herpailurus; species Herpailurus yagouaroundi. The sequence continues at coordinate 16,009,795 of NW_024412407.1, forward strand.
CAGCTCTGCTCAGAAAGCGGGAAGGCTGGAGGACAAAGGGAAGGAAAGCTGCTGAGCCCCCGGACCACAGAGCTCAGTTTGGCGGGGAACAAAGGCGCTCGCCAGCGCCATCTTCCCCGCCCATCCCCCAGCCAAAATCGCAAAGAGAACCAGTTCCTGCCAGGGAACTTGCTCGCTCCGCGCAAACACCCGGCAGCAGATCTGACTCCCTGCTGCTGCCACAGGGCCCCTCCTGAAGTGGATCACCTAAGGAGAAGCAAGCTAAGCCTGCCCCTCCTGCCCCTGTGCACCTTGCCTACCCACCCCAGCTAAGACGCCAGATCCCCAGCATCACAAGCCTGGCAGTGTGCAAGTAGCCCAGACAGGCCACCCCACCCCACAGTGAATCCCGCCCCTAGGAGAGGGGAAGAGAAGGCACGCACCAGTCTGACTGTGGCCCCAGCGGTGGGCTGGGGGCAGACATCAGGTCTGACTGCGGCTCCGCCCACCAACTCCAGTTATACACCGCAGCACAGGGGAAGTGCCCTGCAGGTCCTCACCACGCCAGGGACTATCCAAAATGACCAAGCGGAAGAATTCCCCTCAGAAGAATCTCCAGGAAATAACAACAGCTAATGAGCTGATCAAAAAGGATTTAAATAATATAACAGAAAGTGAATTTAGAATAATAGTCATAAAATTAATCGCTGGGCTTGAAAACAGTATAGCTGACAGCAGAGAATCTCTTGCTACAGAGATCAAGGGACTAAGGAACAGTCACGAGGAGCTGAAAAACGCTTTAAATGAAATGCATAACAAAATGGAAACCACCACAGCTCGGATTGAAGAGGCAGAGGAGAGAATAGGTGAACTAGAAGATAAAGTTATGGAAAAAGAGGAAGCTGAGAAAAAGAGAGATAAAAAAATCCAGGAGTATGAGGGGAAAATTAGAGAACTAAGTGATACACTAAAAAGAAATAATATACGCATCATTGGTATCCCAGAGGAGGAAGAGAGAGGGAAAGGTGCTGAAGGGGTACTTGAAGAAATAATAGCTGAGAACTTCCCTGAAGTGGGGAAGGAAAAAGGCATTGAAATCCAAGAGGCACAGAGAACTCCCTTCAGACGTAACTTGAATCGATCTTCTGCACGACATATCATAGTGAAACTGGCAAAATACAAGGATAAAGAGAAAATTCTGAAAGCAGCAAGGGGTAAACGTGCCCTCACATATAAAGGGAGACCTATAAGACTCGTGACTGATCTCTCTTTTGAAACTTGGCAGGCCAGAAAGAGTTGGCACGAGATTTTTAGTTTGCTAGACAGAAAAAATATGCAGCCGAGAATCCTTTATCCAGCAAGCCTGTCATTTAGAATAGAAGGAGAGATAAAGGTCTTCCCAAACAAACAAAAACTGAAGGAATTTGTCACCACTAAACCAGCCCTACAAGAGATCCTAAGGGGGACCCTGTGAGACAAAGTACCAGAGACATCACTACAAGCATAAAACATACAGACATCACAATGACTCTAAACCCATATCTTTCTATAATAACACTGAATGTAAATGGATCAAATGCGCCAACCAAAAGACAGAGGGTATCAGAATGGATAAAAAAACAAGACCCATCTATTTGCTGTCTACAAGAGACTCATTTTAGACCTGAGGACACCTTTAGATTGAGAGTGAGGGGATGGAGAACTATTTATCATGCTACTGGAAGCCAAAAGAAAGCTGGAGTAGCCATACTTATATCAGACAAACTAGACTTT
>NW_024412407.1:16016546-16095451 GCF_014898765.1 Herpailurus yagouaroundi
TAGGGGCACTTGTACCCCAATGTTCATAGCAGCACTCTCAACAATAGCCAAATTATGGAAAGAGCCTAAATGTCCATCAACTGATGAATGGATAAAGAAATTGTGGTTTATATACACTATGGAATACTACGTGGCAATGAGAAAAAATGAAATATGGCCTTTTGTAGCAACGTGGATGGAACTGGAGAGTGTGATGCTAAGTGAAATAAGCCATACAGAGAAAGACAGATACCATATGGTTTCACTCTTATGTGGATCCTGAGAAACTTAACAGGAACCCATGGGGGAGGGGAAGGAAAAAAAAAAAAAAAGAGGTTAGAGTGGGAGAGAGCCAAAGCATAAGAGACTGTTGAGAACTGAGAGCAAACTGAGGGTTGATGGGGGGTGGGAGGGAGGAGAGGGTGGGTGATGGGTATTGAGGAGGGCACCTTTTGGGATGAGCACTGGGTGTTGTAGGAAACCAATGTGACAATAAATTTCATATATAAATTAAAAAAAAAAAAAAAGAAAACTAAATAACTGGGGCACCTGGGTGGCTCAGTCAGTTAAATATCTGACTCTTGATTTTGGCTGAGATCATGATCTCATGCTTCGTGAGTTCAAACCCTACATGGGGTCTACCCTGACAGCGTGAAGCCTGCTTGGAATTCTCTGTCTCTCTCTGTCTCTCTCTCTCTCTCTTCCTCTGTCTCTCTCTCTCTCTTTCTCTGTCTCTATGCTCCCACCCCACTCTCTCCCTGTCTCAAAAATAAATAAATATTTTTTTTTTTAGAAATTAAGAACACTAGGGGCGCCTGGGTGGCGCAGTCGGTTAAGCGTCCGACTTCAGCCAGGTCACGATCTCGCGGTCCGTGAGTTCGAGCCCCGCGTCAGGCTCTGGGCTGATGGCTCAGAGCCTGGAGCCTGTTTCCGATTCTGTATGTCCCTCTCTCTCTGCCCCTCCCCCGTTCATGCTCTGTCTCTCTCTGTCCCAAAAATAAATAAACGTTGAAAAAAAAAATTAAAAAAAAAAAAAAGAAATTAAGAACACTAAATAACCACATGCAGAAGAATTAAATTGGACTCCTATCTTGTAACACTCCTAAAAATAAACTTGAAATGAGTTCAAAACTTAAAGATAAAATCTGAAACCATAAAACTCCTAGAAGAAAATATATGGAAAAGTCTCCTTGACATTGGTCATAACAATGAATTTTTGGTTATGACACCCAAAACACAAGTAACGAAAGCAAAACTAAATAAGTGGGATGACATCAAACTAAAAAGCTTCTGCACAGCAAAAGAAACAATCAACAAACTGAACAGGTAACAACCCACAGAACAGGAGAAAATATTTGCAAATTATGTATCTGATAAGAAGTTAATATCCAAAATATATAAGCAACTCACTCAATCAATAGTAAACAAAAAGAATCTAATTTAAAAATGGGCAGAACTGAATAGACATTTCCCCAAAGAAGATATACAAATGGACAACAGATATGAAAAGGTACTCAACATCACTAATCATCAGGGAAAACAAATTAAAACCCCAAGCAATAAGATATCACCTCAAATATGTCAGAATGCTAGCATCAAAAAGACAAGTGATAACAAGTGCTAGTGTGGATGTGGACAAAAGCCTTTGTGCACTATTTGTAATAATGTAAATTGGGTCAGTTAAGCAAAACAGTATATAGGTTCCTTAAGAAATTAAAGATAGAACTACTATATGACCCAGCAATTCCACTTTTGGGTATATATCCAAAGGAAACCAAGTCAGAATCTCAAAGAGATATCTGCACTCCGCTGTACACTGCCGCATTATTCATAATAACCAGTATATGGGAATAGCCCAAAAGCCTGTCTATAGATGAATGGATAAAGAAGACGCATGTGGTGGAACATTATTCAGCCATGAGGAAGAAGGAAATCTTGCCATGTGTGACAATATGGATGGATCTTGAGGGCACTATGCTAAGTGAAATAACACAGAGAAAGACAAAGACCATATGATAACACTTATATGCAGAATCTAAAAAAGCCAAACTCATCGAAACACAGATTAGAATGGTGGTTGGAAGGGGCTGGAAGAGTGGAGTAAATGGGGAGATTTAGGTCAAAGGATACAAATTTCCAGTTATAAAATGAATAAGTTCGGGGGATGTAACATACAGCATGTTAATATAGTTAATAATACTTGATATCTACTTGAATATTACTAGAGAGTAAATGCTAAATGCTCCCACCACAAATAAGAAATGATAATCATACGAGGTGAAAGAAATGTTAACTAACCCTATTGTGGCCATCATTTCACAATATGTAAGTGTACCAAATCCTGACAATGTATACCTTAAACTTACACAATGTTCTATGACAATTGTATTATAATAAATTGGAACAAAGTAAATGGTGGCTCAAATTATTTTTTAAACACTATGTAGGAAACAAATCATATCTTTGGACAAGAAAATTGGCCTGAGGATACCTGTGTTTCCCTCTGATACAGTCATACCCATTTTGGGCAAGTTTGGCTCCCCCTCTGGAATATATAAATAATATATATATTATTTTCTTCACATTTCACCTTCTCTTTTGTAGATTTTCTCTCTCTAGCTGTTGATGTCACTTCCCATGATAAATTAACTTTTACCTCTAAGCATTCAGAGAGATCTCACGCTGTACACATTCTGAGAGCTGTTTCCTACTTGCTGCTGCTTGCTGAACTCATGAACGTACCCAGATGTTCTAAGACTCCATCTACTATTGCAGTAAAAATTGTATCCAAGTGAGAAGATTTCTCTGGTCATGAGGGACAAAACTAGGTACTTCTATCAGGTAACACTGTCATTTTGTATAAGAGCTAACTAGTTTCCTTGAAATACAACACTATGCAGATCATATCACCAGGGGCACAGCAGGAATGTTTTATCATTAATTCTTAGAGTTAAGGTACAACTTCCTTTAAAAAAAACTAAACTAAACTAAACAAATATTTGTCCCTGGAGCTCCAAATATGTTTAAAGTGCTTTTAAAATATCTCATGCTTGTTGGGGCACCTGGGTGGCTCAGTCAGTTAAGTGTCTGACTCTTGATTTTGACTCAGGGCATGACCTCATGGTCATGAGATTGAGCCCTGCTTCAGAATCCATGCTAAGATCCTCTCTCTCCCTCTCTTCCCCTTCCCTGCCTGTGCTTCCTCTCTCTCTCTCTCTTTCTCTCTATCTCTCACTCTCAAAAAAAAAAAAAAAAGAAAGAAAATCTAATGCTTACAATATATGTTAAGATACATGTCACTTTCATTGGTAATTATTTATATAATGGATACTACTTGATTTGAGAGTTAGGTTTACAGTTATCCTCAGAAATCCTGGTTTTTACATGCTTCTCAACTTTGTGAATTATTTAAATATTTTTAATGTTTATTTATTTTTTGACAGAGAGAGAGACAGAGCATGAGCGGGGGAGGGGTAGAGAGAGAGAGAGATACAGAATCCGAAGCAGGCTCCAGGCTCTGAGCTGTCAGCACAGAGCCCGATGCGGGGCTCGAACTCACAGACTGGGAGACCATGACCTGAGCCAAAGTCGGACGCTCAACTAACCGAGCTACTCAGGCGCCCCTTTTTAAAAATTTTTGTGAATTATTTTAAAATAGTATGTGCTACTGAGAAAAATATAATTTTATATATAAGCCATATAAAATTGGAAACCCCGTTACTCATAGAGTTATACATCAATTTGTGGATTACATGAACATTCTGTAACAACAACAACAACAACAACAACAACAACAACAAAAGCCTGACAATACCAAATGCTGAAAAAGATGTGGAATAACAGGAACTGTCATTCATTGTTGGTGGGAATGCAAAATAGTGTAGCCACTTTGGAAGACATTTTGGCAGTATCTTACCAAGTTAAATATAGTCTTACTGTACGATCCAACATTCACACTCCTAGGCATAAAGGAACCTTAAGTGAATATTGCCGAGTGAAAGAAGTGAGTCTGAAAAGGGTGCATACTACATAATTTCAACCACACAAAATTCTGGAAAAGGAAATACTATAGAGACTGTAAAAGATCAATTATTGGCAGGAGTACAGGGGGAGTAGGAGGGATGGTGAACAGGTGAAGCACAGGAAATTTTTAGGGTAATGGAACTATTGTAAATTATAGCATAAGTGCAGTTACATGGAAGTATGCATTTGGCAAAACCCACATAACTGCAAAACACATAGTGGACCTTAAAGCAAACTATGGACTTTCTTCAATAATGTATCAATATTCATCCATTAATTGTAACAAATGCACCACACTAACTGAAGATATAATAATAGAAAAAACTGTGTGTGAGCAAGAGGGGGTATGTGGGAACTCTCCATATTATCTGCTCAATTTTTCTAGAATTCTAGAACTGTTCTAAAAAATAAGTGCAAAAAATACCTTGTTCCAAATTTGTTTCTCTTATACTGTTTCTTATTTCAAGTAAATCTTACCACCTATTCAATTGCACAAAGTAGAAAATCAGGCATTACTGTTAACACCCCCCCCCTCATGTTTTGATGCACTTTGCTTACCAAATATCTTATAAATCCATCTTCTCTCCATGTCCAACTCCTGTGATATAATTACAAACTGTGGCCATGCTAAGATGCCAGGATAACTTAAAGAGCCTCTGCCTGCCTCCACCTTGCAACTTCTGTCCTCTCTTGTGCAGTGGCTACAGAGTAATCTTTTCAAAATGCAAATCCTGTCATTCTCTCCACTCAAAATCATTTAATGATGATCTAGTTACCTGGATAAATGCAATGATTACACACATCTCTGCATGCTCTGGCCCCAACCTACCTCTCAGTTCACCTCTTACCATACAATCTTGATTTTCATTTAGCCATACTGATTTCCTTATAGGTTTGCACTCTTTAATCTCTCTCCCACTGTAGGAACATTACATATGTTGTTGACTCCAACATGAGTTGTTTTTTTCTTCTCTGTCATTTCCCTTGGTTGGTTGTTTGTTTGTTTCAGGCTTTTATTTAAATTCTAACTAGTTGATTTTTTAGTGCCGTCTGCTCCCGCTGACCTGAATCACTGACTGCCCAGCTCCGGTAGCCTGGGTCCCCAGTTAGCCAACAATATTTGGAGTTCTTACAACATGGCAGACACTGACACAAAAAACAGTCTGAACTTGATCAAGATCTGGATGATGTTGAAGAAATAGAAGAAGAAACTGGCAAAGAAACAAAAATCAAAGCACATCAGCTGACTGTTCAGATGATGCAAAATCCTCATATTATTGTAACCCTTGAAATAAGACTTGATGGTCTGATAGAAACACCAGCAGCATATATTGAGAACTTGCCTAGGGTTGTTAAAATATGAGTGAATACTCTCAAAAACAGTAAGTTAGGTGTGCAAAAATAGAAGCCAAGTTCTATGAGGAAGTTGCTGGTCTTGAAAGGAAGTATGCTGTGCTCGGCCGGCCTCTATTTGATAGTGATCTGAGATCATTAATGCAACTTATGAACCTATGGAAGAATGTGAATAGAAACTGGATGAGGAAAATGAAATTTTGTAGAAGCTGAAAGGAAAACCAAGAATAAAGATGAGAAAAAGGATGAAAAAAAAGAAGACTCCAAGATAATTCCTGAATTCTGGTTGACCGTTTTTAAGAATGTTGACTTGTTCAATGATATGGTTCAGGAATATGATGAACCTATTCTGAAGCACTTGAAAGATATTAAAGTGAAGTTCTCAGATACTGACCAGCCCCTGACGTTTGTCTGAGAATTTCACTTTGAACCCAGTGAACATTTCACAAGTGGAAGTGTTCACAAAGACATATACGATGAAATCAGAAGCAGATGATTCTGATCCCTTTTCTTTTGATGGACCAGAAATTATGGGTTGTGCAGGGTGCTAGATAGATTGGGAAAATGGAAAGAATGTCACTTTGAAAACCATTAAGACAAAACAGAGGGACAAATGGGTGGCTCAGTTGGTTAGGTGACCAATTCTAATTAAGAGTTGCCCACTCCAATTGTAGTCTCACGGACATGGAATCAAGCCCTATGTTGGGCTCTGTGCTGACAGTGTGGAGCCTGCTTGGGTTCTCTGTCTCTCTTTCTATCTCTCTCTCTGCCCCTCCTCCACTTGTCCTCTTTCTCACTCTCAAAATAAATAAAGATTTAACAAAAGAAGCAGAAACACAAGGGACATGGGAAAGTTTGTACTATGACCAAAAGAATTTCCAATGACTAATTTTTTTGCCCCTCCCCAAAATTCCCAAGTGGAGATCTGGATGATGATGATGAAGCTATTCTTGCTGTAGACCTTGAAATTGGTCACTTTTTACATGAGCGTATAATCCCAAGACTAATGTTATACTTCATCGAAGAAGCCATTGAAGATGATGATGATTATTATGATGAAGAAGATGAAGAAGCAGATAAGGAAGGGGAAAGAGAAGGAAATGAGGAAAATGATCCAGACTATGACTCAAAGAAAGATCAAAACCCAGCAGAGTAGAAGCAGCAGCGATGTAGTAAGTATATGGCCTTCAGGATAACCGGCACTGGTCTACCTCCTGCTTCCCTGGAAGGGATGAATTTACATCATGTGATAAGCCTATTTGAAACTTTTTGTTGTTATTGTTTGTTTGCTAGTTTTTGTTTTTGTGGCCTAAAATAAAAAATTTCAAATGTAATTTTAGTTCTCACACACACACACACAATTCTAGTTAGCTAACTTATAATGTAACATTAGTTTTAGGAGAATTTAGTGATTCATCACTTAACATATAACATGTAACACAGTGTTCATCCCAACAAGTGCTCACCTTAATGCCCATCACCCATTTAGCCCATCCCCCCACCCAACACCTCTCCAGCAACCCTCAGTTTTTCTCTATAAGTCTGAGTCTATTTTATGGTTTGCTTCTCTCTCTTTTTTCCTTTCCCCTGTGTTCATTTTTTTTTGTTTCTAAAACTCCACATGAGTGAAATCATATGGTATTTGTCTTTCTCTGACCTACTTATTTCACTTAGCAAAATACACTCAGCTCCACCCATATCATTACAAATGCCATTCCCTTATTAAATGTTCTGTCTGCATGCTATTTGTTTGGGAACCATGGACTGCCTTAGTTGACATGGTACAATTTTCCAATCGTCCACTTTAGTATTGTTTATGCTTCCTTGTGGCATTTGTCTCCATTTCTACTTTAAATTAGTTTTATGTGTTTATTTAAATATTTCCTGGCTCCCCCTCTAGTCTAAAAGCTCCGCAAGAATGGAGCTCTTGAATTTTTTCCTTACTATTCTACCTTCATTATTTGCTGTTATCTGGCATACAGTAAAAACAGTACATATACTAATGAATGAATAAAATAATGAACATGTAAATGAAAGATTAAGTGAGTTTTCCAATGTGTTCTAAGAAAAAAAAATCATAGTATTGGAGAAAGGAAGAATGGTAAACTGTAAGACAGAGGATCTAGAACAAGTTTAATCACAAACAGAATCCCTTGTTTATTATTTTCCTATAGGATATAAAGCAGCCATTTAGGTAACAGATCTATTTTTTTTTTTTCCTTCTAAATTGTAACTCATTTCAAGGTATGTTGCCATTCAATGAAATCTGCTCCAGCGGTTCAGTCTTTTGTTGCTGTGGGTTAAAGAATTGTGCAGGCAATGACAGTGCAGCTTTTGCAGCAGAGCAAATGAAGACAGAGTGTTCAAACTCTTCTTACTGTAATCAGTCAGGGAAAGAATGTGGGGCCTGGATAGAATGGAGGGGGGTGAGGATAAACATGTGATACAGACAAGTAGCATACAAAGCAACAACAAAGGACTAGTCCCCAGTTAAGACCTCTCTTTCCCAAAACTACTAAAAGAAGGCAAACATTATGGGAATGGTTATATTTGGATAACATAAGTTAGAGTCGTCAACAATTTTTGCTGAAAATAAGCAACTCTCTTTTTCTCGTTCTTAGCTAATAATCTTCCCCTTTAGCTTACTCAGAGAACAGAAGCACAATTTTGTGGCTTTTGAGATGCAGGAAGCCTTTAGGGAATGGAGTTAGTGGGTAACAGGCAATTATAGGTGAGGTGGATTTGAAATGTGTTGGAAATAAAGGCTAAGCAGTCCTACAATTATGTATAGAGAGTTGTCTGTGCACCCTTGCTACTATGGTGTTGCCATTATTTTACGATGCAAATCTACAACTGTTTATTTACTGTTTTAAAAATATGCAGTAAGCCCTTTTTAGCAGCATGGTATTAAAAGAAGGTAATTTTTAAAACTTTTTTTATGTTTATTTATTATTTTTGAGAGAGACGGAGTGCAAGTGGGGGGAGGACAAGGAGGGAGAGGGAGACACAGAATTCAAAGCAGACTCCAGGCTCTGAGCTGTCAGAAACTGCGAGATCATGACCTGAGCTGAAGTCAGTCACTTACCCGACTGAGCCATCCAGGTGACCCCCCAAAAAGGTAAATTCTTTTTTTTTACATTTTATTTATTTTTGAGAGAGAGAGAGAGAGAGAGAGAGAGAGAGAGAGAGAGAGAACAAGTGGGGGAGAGGCAGAGAGAGAGGGAGACATATAATTCAAAGCAGGCTCCAGGCTCTGAGCTGTCAGCACAGAGTCCAACGTGGGGCTCAAACTCACAAACCGTGAGATAATGACCTGAGCTGAAGTTGGACACTTAACTGACCGAGCCACCCAGGCACCCCCAAAAGGTAAATTCTTAATGACAAATTAAACACTGAATTTTTGTGCATCAAGAAAGTTAATGATAAATGTGTAACTTGCACTAAATGGTTATCTTTACCATCTACCCTCAAGGTCATAGTTATGTCATTGACCGTATTAAGAGCAGAACATAAAATTCAGCTAATGGAGAAAGCCCATCTACTTCAATGGCCATTTGTATATTAAGCAGATATTAAATATGTAACAACACACGCAGTGGCAAAAGTTGTGTTTATATATTGCTCTATGAAGCAGGATGTTTTGTTCCAAACAAATGAAAATGACTGTTTTTATTCTAAGGTTTTTTTGCACACGTATGAGGAATGAAGTGATAGCTATTGGCTCCATTCACAGATTTTTCTCAATTAGTTCAATGGTATTAGTTTTATATCAATCAAGAAATGTTTCAAACAATAAATTCATTAATCAGGCTCTAAGAGTTGAATGTATCTCATCCAATTAGGAAGCTCATTCTGTCCAAGATGAAATATATAACATTAACATTATTATAAATGCATATATACAGTTAGAAAAAAAAAACCCTGAAAATATTTCAGTTTTTAAGTAACTAAATAAAATAGGGTCACAAGATTGTCAGAAATGCATGCAAACACACATAATACTCTATAAAAATAAAATAAGAGTAAGGATTTTATGAGAAATATTGATTATTGAGCTCCCTTCACTAATGACTTAAAAATCAGACTAGAAATAAAATAGCAAGTAATTAAGGAACAATGTACAAAAGCGACAATGTCTGATAGAAAAACAGCAGGAATCTTATTAAAAAGAATAGACCAGGAAATTGAACCAACTAAGAAAAGGATTTACAGATATTGAAAAACCTATTGATTTATTTTCCTGCTTTCCATAAGTAACTTTGACAAAGCATGGTTATATGACCAAAAAACGGTTCCATCTATTTAGTTGTATGTCTAGGCATAACAATTTGTCTCCTGCCTGTATTTAACCAACTGACATGACTGTTTCAGTGATCAAAAGAGCCCAGAGATTAAGATACTTTTTTTGGTACAACTCCTAACTCTTGGAATGACTTCATGGTAATAGCTGAAATGATATTTGTTTTAAAACACAGCCTTAATGCCTGGGCCTTTCCTACATTACTACTAAACTAGTAGTGAAAGACAATATATGTGATATAAGACAGATTATACTGTAAGCATAATTTGGGAAAGACTAATAGAAATATGGTAAATTTTTCTAGGTTGCTTTGAACAGAATGTCTTCTTAATTGTCCAGCATTATATATTTATATATATATATATGTGCATGTGTATACACACATATATAAAGAAATATTCTCTTAATGAGCTAAATCAGAAATTAAGTGTGATTTAAAGTAAAAACCTATGTAAGTTCAAATGGGCAAGGTTATTTTGTGTTAACACAAACCCTCAAATATCTGAGGCCTAACACAACAGAAGTTCATATTTTGCTCCCGTTACCTGTCCGAATCAGGGGAGTAGTGGGGCTGTGCACATCACAGTCTTTCAGTTACTCAGGTTAATAAAGACTCCTCCTTGACTCATGCATTCCGTAAAGGAAAAAAAATAGCAAATCATCCACTGACTCTTCAAGATGCCAGAGCTATACTTTCACCACTTCAGTCACATTTTTTGGCCAAAACACATCAAACAGGTGTATCTAAATTCAAAGGAATAAAGGAGTGCCTGGCTGGCTCAGTCAGTCATTAAAGCATGCGACTTTTGATCTCTGGGTTGTGAGTTTGAGCCCCATGTTGGCTGTAGAAATTACTTAAAAAATAAAATAAAATAAAATAAAAATTTCTAAAAAAAAAAAAAAAAAGGAGAAAGCACAATCCCTATCATGTGTTCAGAAAGGAGAACTGGAAAAACAGCGGTAATAATTCAACTTTCTAGTCACTAAATATTCATTTCACTCCCCTTTGCCTGTGACATACATTCACCACCTTCCCAAGAGAGAAAACCCAAAACTCCATTTAGTTACAGCATTGAGCTCAAAGTTCAGGATCTCTGGATAATAGATGAGTGGTAGTCTCTACGTTAGGTCCAGTGGTGGCTCCTTTTGTTCATACAAACTGTAAGGGTAAGCTATATGTACCCCCAAACGCAAGATGTGTGAGCATCACAGGGGCAAGACAATGCAATAAACACTTGTGTTCAGAAAAGGAAAGATGAGAGCTACAGAACACAGGGTGAAATCAGCTGTGCAGGTGGGAGCATGCGCTTTAGTTAAGCCCTTCTTCTGTGGTTGGGTCCTCTCCTCCACTGTTCTCCTGACCCTTGACTTTGCCCTTTAGGAAGTTTTTTCATTCCTTGATGGTGTTGGCTACATCTCTAATGGGCATTGGAGAATGTGCCCTCTTTAAGGTCCTATAGAATGATTGGGCCTAAAAGAAATGGGAAAAATTTTCAATGAAAGATCTCATTCATAAATCTCAGAATCTTCTTTAAAATCTTCCTTAAAGTCTTCTTTAAAAACTCAATGACTTCCTTATCTATTTGCCTGCAGTGAGTTCTAAGTACCATTTATTTTTAGATTTCTCATCTCCCACCCCCCTTTCTATTTTAACTTAAAGGTGGGTATTTTAATAAAATGTATACCTTAAATCTCTTTTTACTGAGCCATTTTGTCCAGTTAAAATACTTTACTAGATGTCATGCCCTTAGATGGTTCTTTACCATGAGACATTTTAATACTTTCAGAAATTTTAACAATGATTATGACAGTTACACTGCTCCAATTGTCTTTGCTGTGTAACAAAGCATCCCTAAATTAGTGGCATAAAACAATAACTATTTGATTATGTCCATGGATTCTGTGGGTCAGGAAGTCAGAAAAGGCACAGCAGGGATTCTGTGGGTCAGGAAGTCAGAAAAGGCACAGCAGGGATGACCATTCTCTACTCCAAGGTATTTGGAGCCTCACCTGGAAAGACTCAAATGATCATGGTCTGGAACAACTGGAGCTGAAGGATGCATTTACAAGATACCTTCTCTGCTTAAGATGGCTGCTGATAGAAAGTACAGTGGTGGTTGCCAAGGGTTGGTGAGAGGGGAAAAATGGAAACTTCCTGTTTCCTGGGTACAGAGTTTGCATTTGAGAAGGTGAAAAAGTTTTGGGAACGGATGGCAGGATGGATGCACACCGTGTGAATGTACAAAATGCCATAGAACTGTACACTTAAAAATGGTTCAGGTGAACTTTATGTTATGCATGTTTTACCACATTAAAAAAAAAAAAGGCTAGTTCTTGGGGTAAGAGGGCTTAAAAGCTGGCTCAGGTGGAATTGTTTAATGGAATATCTAACACCTGGCCTGTCTTTGTGGCTTAGGCTTCTTACACTATATTGGCTGCGATCTGCAGGGGCCATTCTGAAGGGAGACCTCCAAACAGCGAGCCTTCTGACCTGGTCTTGCAGGTCATATAGCATACCTTCTGCCATGCTGTCTTGGCTGGAATGATCACAAACCCATCAAAATTGCAGAGGAGGGGTAGGAGACCCTATCTTTCAATGGAAGGAGTGTCAATGAAATTGAGACCATGTTTTAAGAGTGCTGCAGGGCGGGTGCCTGGGTAGCTCAGTCAGTTAAGCATACAACTTCAGCTCAGGTTAAGCATCTGACTTCAGCTCAGGTCATGATCTCACAGTTCGTGAGTTCGAACCCTGCCTCCGGCTCTGTGCTGACAGCCCAGAGCCTGGAGCCTGCTTCAGATTTTGTATCTCCCTCTCTCTGCACACCCCCGCCCCCCCCCCCGGCCCAATTGGGGGTTCGGGGTCTCCAAAATGAATAAACGTTAAAAGCAAAGTTAAAAAAAAAAAGTGCTGCATGTACCCTTGACTTAACCCTTGCAACAAAGCTAAGTTAACTTAGCTTTCTCTATTTCATTTTCTACTTACTAGATTTGTGGAGGAGTTCTACACTCCAATATTACAATTCACCAAACTTCTGAACTTTCCTTTTCTTATTTGCCTGTAAATCAGTTATTCTTTTTATTCCAAGCTACTATTTCTCATGGTCCCTTGCCCAAATGCTACCAACCACTAAAACACAATACCAACATTTATTTTTTCAACAACTTCTCATAGGAGGTATCCTTTCCAAATAATTGTGAGAATTTTTCTAAATGTATTGCTATTGCATAATGAATTGTAATATATTTTTCTAGACTACCAATATTAGTTTCCTCAATGCTCCTTCAACCCACTTATCAAGGCAACCCCCCATATTTTAAGCCACTTTGTGTATTAGCCAGGGTAAGTATTATGTGTTATAGGAAATAACTTTAAAAATTCAGCTATTTAGCTATATGAAATTTTACTTCCTACACACACTTCCTGTCCAATTTTGGTCATCAGGGAAGTTCTGCTAATGATAGTCACGTAGGAACTAGGCTGATGGAGACCTCATTTCAAACTGGTGGTAAATCAAGCACTGGCTTTTAAAGCTTCCATCTAAAAGACATATATCTTTCACTTCTGCTCACATTTAATTGGCTAACACAAGTTGCTTAGGGACATCCAATTTCATAGAGCAAAGATGTTCAGTGTTATGATGTGTCCCATAAATAGGAGAACTAGAAACATTTATTAAATAGTACTAATGACCACTAAAGAGTTCTAAATGATAAGATCTACAATACCTAATTTGGTAATTTGTAATCTGATGCCCTGTTAGGTATATTCAGTGGCAACTGTAGTACTGGGAATAATTAAAATTTTAATCTTATTCAAATGTAATATACTTATATAGATTTTCTTAACTGTGGATATAGAATTTTAAAAAGAAAATTAGGAAATAAAAATTAGAATTCCTCCAAACAAATCAAAAGCATTTCCTGACATATATAATTCTTAAATACTGGAAAATTTTTCTTTAAAAAACTTTAACATTTATTTATTTTTTGAGACACAGAGAGAGACATAGCATGAGCAGGAGAGAGGCAGAGAGAGAGAGAGAGAGAGAGAGAGAGAGAGAGAGAGAGAGACAGAATCCTAAGTAGGCTTCAGTCTCTGAGCTGTCGGCACAGAGGCATGGGGCTCAAACTCAAGGACCACAGAATCATGACCTGAGCTTAAGCTGTACATTTAACTGACTGAGCCACCCAGACACCCTTGGAAACTTTTCTAAAGAAAATTACGGTTTTTTGGGTTTTTTTTCTGAAGGATCTGCTATCAGAGAATGGTATTATTATGCACATTGAGTTTTCTGAAATAGTTTGCATGTAACATTAAGATTAAAATGGTATAGGGGCGCCTGGGTGGCGCAGTCGGTTAAGCGTCCGACTTCAGCCAGGTCACGATCTCTCGGTCCGTGAGTTCAAGCCCCGCGTCGGGCTCTGGGCTGATGGCTCAGAGCCTGGAGCCTGTTTCCGATTCTGTGTCTCCCTCTGTCTCTGCCCGTCCCCCGTTCATGCTCTGTCTCTCTCTGTCCCAAAAATAAATAAAAAACGTTGAAAAAAAAATTAAAAAAAAAAAAGATTAAAATGGTATAGATAACTGTTTAACACTCTCCAATACTGCTGGTTAGATAGTAAATTGGTACAAACTTTCTTGAAAGTAATTGGGCAACATGTATCAGTAGCCTTAAAATATTTACTTGACGGGGGCGTCTATGTGGCTCTATCAGCTCAGGTCATGATCTCACAGTTCGTGAGTTCCAGCCCAGCATCTGCCTCTGTGCTGACATCTCAGTCTGGAGCCTGCTTCAGATTCTGTGTCTCCCTTTCTCTCTCTGCCTCTCCCCCTCTTGCACTCTGTCTGTGTCTCTGAAAATTAAATAAACACTTAAAAAAATTTAAAAAATTTACTTGACTTAGTTATTTCACTTTAATCTATATGAAAGAAATAATTAAGAGGTAAAATCATGGTTTTGAAGATTGCTTATATTTTTATGCTTGTGTGCATATATATATATATTATATATATATATATCATACATATGTATCTGATATGATTTTCTATTTATACCCATATTCTACAGATACACTCATATGAAGAGAAAATACATAAAAATATTGTTAGCACTTATATGTTAGATTCATGCTAACATTTTGGTATTTTTTATACTTTTGATGCTGTGAATTTTCTATAAAGTGCAATTATTTCTTTTATAATTTAGAAAATTGATCCATAATTAAATTAGTATCATTCTATTGAACTACCTATCCCTTTGTATCCATTATCCCTTTTCATATTATTTCAGCACTAATTATACAAATCAACTGCTTGCCATTGTATTATCTGCCCTGGATGCAGGGAAAAAAGAAAAATATTTGTTATTATACAATGTCTTTTATCAGGAATGTGTCAGCGTATCTATTAGAACCAATACAGAGAAAAACTGACCAACATTATTTTTGTCTGTTTACTGGAGAAAGGACCCTAGATAAAAACAATGGAGGCTCGAGCAACTTAATTTAAAAGGTTTTGCACCCATAATGAAAATTCCAGGTTTTAGGCTTTAGTTTCAGTCTGTATAAACTCCTACCCCCACTTTAACACTTTCCATGATTTTTCATTTTTATTTCCCAACAAAAAGCTATTTTCTAACAGAATTGGTTATGAAATACTTTTTCTTTTGTCAGATTTTAATCATCTGGTATTAAAAGTTGCTGTTATATAATTAGAGAAGAAAATGGTGGTTCTGTTTTAATTAATGACAAAGCAAAAGAGAAAAATCAGCATTCAGCCCTCTCTTAATTTCAACAAAGTACCACAAGGATATTATTTTCCCCACTAATAAATAATTCTATTTATTTAGGTCTGTAGGCTGGGATTGCCATACATATTTTTCAATAAGAATGCTGTTATAAAACTCAGAAATTAGTAAAAATTACATTAATTTTTATTCAAATTGCTCACTGCATAATGTGTTGTCTTTTATACAAAGAACCTTTAAACCAGTTTCAATTATTCACATTACGTGAACAAAGGATAGTCCTCTTACCATTTTGTCTTCTTTGAAAAATATGTTACAGCAAAGAGTACACTTTAGTGTGCCCACAATAAAGGAAAACAGGAAAAATTTGGAGTATTTATCCCTTTGTACTGCAGATAGCCATTACCAACAAAATAATTCTATTTCATCTGTCATCAAATACAATTTGAAAGTAATAACATAATTGCATAATCATGATATAAAACTATTAGCATGCTACTTCTCTGAAAGTAGCATTGCTTATTTAATTTCTTCCTCCTGCTTTTACTTTAAAAAATTATGTCCCTAATTGAAATGTGAATCTAGAAGCAGCTGTCAGCAATTTCTTTAAGAGGTAAAATTATTTTTGGCACCTGGCACCTGAACTTTTGGCTCTATCACACGACCTCCTTCAGCCTGTCTTCACCTCCATTTCTGACACCCACTCTCCGTCGATGCTTTTGCCTTTCCACTAACTTACCAGGGATCTCATTTTTTCCCTTTTACCCCTTTGCAAAACCTGTTCCTTAAATATGAGCCTGGAAATCTCTGCATATAGATTTCTAACTGTAGCCAGTGATTAAGAATTACCAGAGTGACAAAATCAAATGTGTATAGGCCAAAGCAGGTGTCTTTTAAAGAGTGAATTGGCCTGGTGAGATCAGTAAGGCAATAGTCATGGCCAAAAAAGGTAAATTAATGTGGGGCGGGGGCCAATGTAGGAGCAGATAAAATAGAAATGAATTTAGTGGAAAATTAGCTACTTCATGACTAAGGAATGTTTACTATCATCTTTTCCAAATCAGGAAATAAAAAGTTGGGAAAAGGATAAAAATTGGGGCAATGTTGAAAGTTTTAAAAATGTCCAGGGAAAGCGTGATTAACTCGTGTTATGGTATGAGAAATTTACTTTAAAATCCCATTGAGGCCTAGAGGCAGCAGTTGCGGCATCAAGAATTCACACTCTGGGGGTGATCTGCTGTCCTTTAATCTAAAAGGCCACCACCAAAAGCAGCTCCTATAGGTATTTCAGCTATTTTTATCTTCCATCAACACCTGAACTACTAACTTACTAACGATCAGAATGTTTATCCATCGGTAAAACTAGTGGTTTATCCCCCAGCTTAGAGACTTTGAGAGAAGAACTTTCATTGGCAAAGCCGGTGTGCTTTTATTTAACTATATGTTTGTACCCGTATACATGGGTACATTGGGAGTATCTGACTGCAACAACTGACGACCAGAGTCTTATTACCAGACCATTGTCACTTTGTCTCAGATGCACCTTCCACGAAAGGCTTTTCAAGAATCCAGAAATGATGGACAGCTTGGTTCTCAGTCAGTTTATTGCAAGATAGGTTCTAGAATTATTATTGTTATCATTATTATTATTATTATTATTATTATTATTATTGCTGGCTTGCTAACAAATACTGTGTGGCAGAATTTATTCTGAGGCTTGTTCCCATTAGAAGCCAGTAGTGACAGTGTAAGGGAGAATAAAAAGAGGAAAGAGGAGGGGGAAAGGAAGAAAAGAGAAGAAGAAGAGGGAGAAGGGAAGAAAGAGGTCTTAATAGTTAAATATTTCCTAACTGAATTAGGCTGGTTGACAAAAACTGGTTTGCAAAATTAAGAGCTCAGTAGGCATGAATTTAGTATCCCCCATGGGCATGGAAGAATGTTCAATATGAACAAAAAGCTTAATAAACTTCTCACAGTTTTTATGACAAGTGATAGTTTTGGAACAAGGCTCCTATCAAATCTAGGCTCTAATACTCCCACAGAAACTGGAAGATAAGATGCTATCTTACTTGGTGATTACATTTCAAAGAGGTAGCTCAAGGAAAGGGACTCCTGATCTTAAAGTTAGCAACAGGTTTATTAGCTTGTAAAAAAGATTTTATATACATTTAAAAAAGACAGAGGAAAAAAAAACCCCTCATATTTACAAGTTTTCTAAAATAAATGCTCTTAGAAAAGGGAAGGGGAGAGAAGTCTCTTCCATTACCTTGAACAAGGAGAATTAAGCCCCTTATTTTATTTGTATATGCCCTTATACATCTCAATAATTCTCAAGCACACTAAAATTTGAGAACCACTGATTTAAGCCACTGTTTAAATATTCTGTTGTATTTCTGAGAATAAATTTTGTATTTATAGCAATAATCTCTGTGATCTTGAGGTTGAAGTAGACAATAGCTAGTTAAAGGACGATTTGCAAAACACAGATAAAACCAAGACTCTTCTACAGATACAAAAATGCACATATGTTAAAGATTTTATTCTAATCTTTAGTCATGAGAGGCCCAGATAGATATTATAATTAGTTCAAAAATCCAAAGACAAGCATATTTATAGATAAGAAATATGTAAAAACTGCTTTTTTCTAGGGAGGGAAGACATTGTACCTCTATAGGGCAGAACAGAATTTGCATGTCTATACACAATTACCCGTTATTACTATCAGTTGCTGCCTTACTCTATTTGGGCTTTTATAACAAATGTACCATAAACTGAGTAGCTTATAAACAATAGAAATTTATTTTGCACAGTAAACTTCATATTGGAAATAATATCAAGGCATCAGCTATCTAGATAGGCATATTTTCTTTGTAACTTCACATTGTGGAAAAGGCAGGGGCACTATTTCAGGCTGCTTTTATAAGGGCACTAATTCCACTCATGAGGACTCTGCCCTCATGACCTAATCACCTCTTAAAGGCCCTACCTCCTAATACATCACCTTGGGGGTTAGGTTTCAGTACATGAATTTGGGGGTGGGGAGACACAAACATTCAGAGCATAATGATTACCTCCAAGATACAGCCTTGCAAAATAGCTCAAAGACAATGAAAGAGTTGATTTCAGATAATCTGGTGGGGTATCCTCCAGAGGTGCATAACTGAAGTATAATTCTTTTTTTTTTCTACAAGATTAGTGGTTTCAATTTGAAATATGTAATTGATTCAAGACATGATATTTTAATTTGTAAGGTATTAGATAATATGATTGTTGGTAGGCAGTAGTTGAGTACTTTAAAACAAGCTGAATTATTTCATGTATATGTTTGATTTATTAGATTTACAAGAATTGCTTGAGAGCATTAATGATCCTTCAATCCTACACACATCTAACAACTCTCAGAGCTGGAACTATAACTCAATCCCCTTTCCATGTTACCATTCTGGCCCTCCAAATTATGCATAAGAATTAGAATGGTACTGTCTTCTCAGCTTCTAAAAAAGTAACCTGGTGGATGACCACAAATTAGACGGAGAACTTCCAATAGTCCAGACATGTAGAATAACGTTTCTCAGTCTTTATTTTCTTATAATTTATATGATTTTACTGTCATAAATAAATACTGTACCATTATTTATGTAGAATTATGTCATATTTATGTATTATTATTTTGAAGTTTAATTCAATATTAAAGTTACTCAAAAATTTTTATGTTTATCATAAGCTATGATGTCCTTGAAATCATGGATTCAATATATTTTTTCTGAAGTTATTTTTTAAATATATAAACATTACAAGTAGAAGTGATTATCAATGGACTGCCTGCCATTATCTTACACAGCAATGCATGTATACATAACACATTCTGAGAAACACTGAGAGGAAGAGGAAAGGTCTTCTATGGTGGATAAAAATACATTCAAAAAAACAAAGAGGTTTCACATAATTGTTAGGTTCAGGATCATTACTTTTCAGTTCCATTTTCAACTGAGGATAGGATGCAAGAAGGTTATAACTCTAATGACCCCTGAAACTGAACAAGCCAACATGTAAAAATATTATCAAAATGAATTAAATTATTTGAATTCACTTTATAAATAGTAGAATATAAAGAAAATAATTAGTAACACTGAAAAGTTTCAGAACTTCACAACAAGTCCTGCCATGGCTATGGGATAGGCAAAGGTTTCTACAAATTTATAAATTATTAAAGAAGAATACATAATTTTTTAAAGTTAGATGAAGTCAAGAGGTAAGTCCTAAAATTTAATGCATGCTTTGAATTAATGTCTTATGCCTTTACTTTGTTATTATAAAGTTGATATTTACAAACATAGTCCATTAAAAATTACTGTTCTTTTCTAAAATGCATGAGTGTTGGGCTATATCTCTCAGTTCCTCATTTGTGATGAGGTCAATCACAAGGTCTGTGTGTTAATGATGTCCCATTACCTATTTCTAGTCCTATGCCCAGAATTACTCCTCTACATTCATGGAGTAAGACTGGAAAGTTAATTCATAATTCAGAGCTGGCATTTTTCTCTAGTGAATTTGAAGAAGACTTATAATATTGTCTTATATAGTCTGTAATAGTTGAGATTCTTTGCTTCAGTGATCTGCTTTGTACAAGATCCTATACATTTAGAATTTGTTGTTTTAAGTTTCAAGAATCAAAGACTGTGCCAACTAGCTAAGATTGAAAATATGAATTATAGCCTTGTGACAATGGTGAGTGTTAAAATTATGCCTCCACTCATCTATTTTATGCAACATGGTGGGACCCTGAACTGATAAGGACAAAATAGATTAACATAACAGTAAGACAGAAAGAACATTTTCTAAAGTAGATGTGGGGAATAAGCTTAGGAATTCCCTAAGCTTGCACCAATGCGTTAACAAGACATAAAGAAATAGAAAGCCACAGGATGTACACAGCCAAGATTAGGTAAAATAGATTAGGTAAACAGGGCAAAGGCCCCCAGTATAGGACAAAGGTATAGGAATAGGAAATCTCAAGATGGAAACATCCAAAATTAGGTATTCAGGGAAGAAACAACCCCCAACTTAGTACAATAGCAGAAAGCTGCTTTCATAGGAAGGAAGGAAGGACCAAAATAGGTAAACAGGTAAACAAGGATATAGATGGCAGCAGGGCAAAGTTGCCCAGAGTGGAGCTAATTAGCAAAAGAAAGGTGCCTTGTTGACCCTGAGGTAGCAAGCTCTGTCTTATCCCCTAGGCTAGCTAAGATAAACAGATGTGGTACCTCATGCCTGCAGTAAACAACCAGCTGCCCGGCACTAGGACTTTATTTTGTATTGACCCAAACCCCTAACATCACATATCTTCAAAACCCCCTTTCCCTCATGCCCATGAGTTAATGTTCTCGATTTTATTGTCTCTTTGTGCATGTCCATCACACTTGTAAGCCTTCTGATCAAAAAAAAAACGGAGCAAGTACCCTTACTTGGGACTCTTGTCTCCTCCCAGACATTAGCCTCTCTTGCATTTCAATCCTGCGTCCACTGTCTTGCTGGGCAAGAGAGAACTCCAGACCCAGTGTCTACAACAGCAGGTAGTATACTAAAGTAACTAGTAGTAAGACTACATGAAGTTTATGCAAATGAAACAACTATAAATGTTTGAAACTTGAGCACCTATTTTCAAATTTGGTTTTGTATTATCTCCAAAAATTTTAGATTTCTTTTGTTTCCAAATTTAGACTCCTAGCTTTTTCTTAGTTTGCTTCCATTCTTGTCTCTGGGGGAAACTTGCTCTGATTTATAGACTTTTCTCCTGTGACATGTCCCATTACTGATTCTTCATTCTATTACTTACCTAGAATTCAATTTCCAGAAAATGTTCAATCTCCAGAGACAGAGCAAGTTGACAGTTTGTTGTTTCTTATGAAAATGTACTTTGTGTCATTTCATTTAGGTATGACTTGCCCCCTAACTCCGTTATATAAATATTATATAACCAAGTATAAGATTCAAAATCAAAAGCAAAACTCCTGCTAAAATTCCTTTAATTTCTGCTGTGAGTCTATTTGCATACGTGGAGTATTGCTTTATTTGCATATTTAAAAAAATAGGGAAAGTAACAAGGAAACCTTTTAACTTAGCCAAAATAAACAAATTTTTCATTGTATAGACAGTCATATATAACTGTATGTTTATGAGCTGTTCCATTATATGGCATACCATTTTAATATTTCTTGATACATTTATTTTGGGGGGTTATAAATCAGGCAAATTTCAAAGTATAATTAGTGCTTATAATAACCCAAGGCAAGTAAAACAATCTCTCTGATTTATTTATTTGTATTAGATGATTCTTATTTTCATGACATTCTATATTAAGTTTAAATACAGCAAATTCAACAAACTGCTCAGTAGAAGTGTGCACCCGTGACATTAGTGGGGTGTCATATCACTTTGTATCAGAAAAATGTTCATTCATTATTCAGATGCTTGAGGTTAGAATCAAATCCTTTCCATGCAAATGGTATCAACATTAAAGTTACTTCAGAAAAAAAAATTTTTTTTTAATTTTTTTTTTCAACGTTTATTTATTTTTGGGACAGAGAGAGACAGAGCATGAACGGGGGAGGGGCAGAGAGAGAGGGAGACACAGAATCGGAAACAGGCTCCAGGCTCTGAGCCATCAGCCCAGAGCCTGACGCGGGGCTCGAACTCACGGACCGTGAGATCGTGACCTGGCTGAAGTCAGACGCTTAACCGACTGCGCCACGCAGGCGCCCCCAGAAAAAATTTTAAATAGCATAAGTTGTTTTTTAATTTTTTTAATTACTTTTTTAATGTTTATTTTTGAGTGAGTGCACACAAATGTGCAGCAGGGGAGGGGCAAAGAGAGAAGGGAACAGAGGATCCTAAGCAGGCTCTGCACTGACAGCAGAGAGCCTGCTGTGGGGCTTAAATTCATGACCCATGAGATCATGACTGGAGCCAAGGTTGGACTCTTAACTGACTAAGCAACCCACGTGCCCTTAGCATAAGTTGTTTAAATAACAGTCAAAGAGCAGAACTAAATGGAATGATTTCCTGATACTTATGAAATAATATAACCTGTGGACACAGCATCCACAGTTTTAGAACAAAAAAATCAGGATGTGTAGTTACTTTAAGATATGTTATGAAATATCATTAGAAGCTACAATTTTTAGGTGGCTCTGATGTGTCTGACATTGAACTAAACTCTTTTGCAAAGTTATTCCATTTAAGTGTTATTTTAACATTATTTCAAATGTGAATTTACACATACTTTGAGTATTTTAAAGTCAACAGTGTTCTTTTTTTCTTAGTAAATGGTGCAGTCATATGGTTTAATGTAAAATAAATTAGTAATAAATTTAATCTGTTACTCTTTTCTATATTTCTACCCTATTTTATTATTAATATTCATTGAACCATGATCCACCAGTGTACGAACAATAGGTAACACATACATGGACAGTTTGGACCTACTCAATATGGAAAACTATCATTTTCCTAACCCTTTATTGCTCTTAGTCTGAACCATCCTACTTTCGCAAATCCAACTCCGTAACTATGGAATCAGAGTATTTGATGTAAATATTCATTAGTCATTGTCACCATGCATAAACCATTCTATACATTTTAAACAACACACATTATTCAAAAAAACTTTACATTCTTTGTCTATTGCTGTGTAACATATTACCACAAACTTAGTGGCTTAAAAGAACACACACTTATTATCTCAGTTTGATCACAAGTCCAAGCAGGGCACAGCTGGGTTTTCTGCTCAGAGTCTTGCAAAAGCCAAAATCAAAGTTGTCAGCTAAAATGTGTTCTTATCTGTAGTTTGGGATCCTCCCCAAGCTCATTCAGGTTGTTGGCATAATTCAATTCCTTAATGTTATCCTCATTTTCTTTCTGACTGTTGGTCACAATGGTTCTCAGTTCCTAGAAGCTACTCTCAGGTCCTATATATGTGGGCCTTTAACAACATGGCAGCTTGTTTCCTAACTAAAGCCCAACTGCAGATTCTCTTCCAGTTTGTTAGAGTGGAGTCCTATGTAATGTAATCACAGAAGTGATTATCCTCTCATATTCACAAGTCCTACCTACATTTCTGGGAAAGGATAATACACAGAGAAGTACAGCAGAAGACAGGAATCTTGGAGGCCATCTTGGAATGCTTGGGCCAACTCAGAAGCTGGAAGGATATTCAGGAAACATTTATCAAGATTTTTATGTGTGCTAGATGCTCTGTCAGGCCCTGAGTTACAAAGATGAACAGTATAAGGTCTTTGACATAGAGGAATGCTTGTATTACAATGTAATCAAAGGGAATCTTCATAATACATGGAATTATAGCCTGCTTCATCCATATCTAGTGCTACAAAAATTTTAATGAATATTATTCTCAGGAAGTGAAGACACACTGGCTTTCCATCTTTGTCCCTCTTTCTATCTCTATAGATAACTATTTGCTCTATTTTCTTTTACTTTTATAATTATCATTGGGAAAAAAACTATAATACCCCTAATTAATATGCAAATACTGAAATATCTATGTATTAGTTAATTGAAAATCAAAACATCAAAAGGACCAAGAAAGAAATAGCTTGAATTTGCAAATGTGATTAATTAAGTAGAGTATTAGGAAATCAAATTAGTATGTTTTCAGTTGCACATTTTCCTTTTTTAGTTTCCAAACAAGTATTCCTTCAACTTTAAACGAGTCAACATCTCTAATTAGTGGCCTTGGTTGATTTTTAAAGAGTGTTTTATGGTTAATAGGCTGAAATCGTAAAGCATTCATAGTGTATTTAAAGAGAGTGATGATATTTTATTTCTGGCACGAACTGGTGCCATATGGAGTCTACAACACCTCACATTATTAGGATCAAAATGCTGCCTGTTCTCTAGGGAAAAAATATTTACTGAGTAACTGGTTAAAACACTTCTATAAAATTAAAAACATGGTACTCCAATATCAGAAGAATTTGGGAAATAAATAGGGAATATTTAGAAAAGTACTATTAGTTATAATATTTTAAAATTAAAATCTTTACTCCAAATATCCCAAATATTTTACCCACACTCAAAAATCATGTTACTTGAGAAACCATATAATTTATCATTAAAACTAAGATTTCTAAATACAGTTCTTTCTACTAGCAACTGAAGCTGAATTCACAAGGACATTTGCATTGAGAGGCATAGAAAAGTGGCTATAAATATTTTTGGCCCATGAGTCACTCTGCAGAGGCAGAAAAGTGTCCCACTCATATTTTTCTTTTGCTGTATTGTTGGAGAGGGAAAAGTATCTCCCCCAGACTGGTTTGTTTTGAATGGCTGAGTCTCAACTTTTGGAATTAGGCAAGTGTAAGCCTTATTTTCATCATAAATTAAAAAAATAGAAAGATAATAAAAAATATAAATAGATAATATAGTTAAGAAGGCTAATATGAAGAAATCATAATTAAAAAAAACTATGTTGAGGTATGTTCCCTCTAAACCTACTTTGTTGAGGGTTTTTATCATGAATGGATGTTGTACTTTGTTGACTGCATTTTCTGCATCTAAACGATCATATGGTTCTTATCCTTTCTTTTACTAATTTAGTGTATCACATTGCTGGATTTGTGAATACTAAACCACTGTTGCAAACCATAAATAAATCCCATTGATTATGGTGAATGACTTTTTTTAATGTATTGTTGGATTCAGTTTGCTAGTATTTTGTTGAGAATTTTTGCATCCATATTCATCAGGGATATTGGCCTGTAGTTCTCTTTTTTTAGTAGAGTCTTTATCTGATTTTGGTATCAGAGTAATGCTGGCCTCATAAAATGTATTTGGAAGTTTTCCTTCCCTTTATATTTTTTGGAATAGTTTGAGAAGGATAGGTATTAACTCTTCTTTAAATGTTTGGTAGAATTCTCCTGTGAAGCCATCTGGCCCTGGACTTTTGTTTGTTGGGAGTTTTTGATTACTGATTCAATTTCTTTGCTGGTTATCAATCTGTTCAAGTCTTCTATGTCATTATGTTTCATTTTGGTAATTTATATGTTTATAGGAATTTATCCATTTCTTCCCAGTTGTCCAATTTGTTGGCATATAGTTTTTTATAATATTCTCTTACAAGTGTTTGCATTTCTGTGTTGTTATTTCTCCTCTCATTTGTGATTTTATTTACTTGGGTCCTTTCTCTTTTCTTTTTGATAAGTCTGGCTATGGATTTATCAATTATACTAGTTTTTTCAGAGAACCATCTCCTGGTTTTATTGATCTGTTGTATTATTTTTTTAGTTTCTATGTCATTTATTTCTGTTCTAATTTCTCTGATTGCCTTCCTACTGCTGGCTTTAGGCTTTGTTTATTGCTCTTTTTCTACTTCCTTTAGGTATAAGGTTAAGTTGTTTGAGATTTTTCTTGACTTTTGATGTAGACCTATATTTCTATATACTTCCCTCTTAGGGCCACTTTTGCCACATCTAAAGGTTTTGGACCATTTTGTTTTTATTTTCATTTGTTTCCACGTATTTTTAATCTATTCTTTGATTTCTTAGTTGACCCATTCATTGTTTTCATTGTTTAGTAGCATGTTGTTTAAACTCCATGTATTTTTGTCTTTCTAATTTTTTCTTGTGGTTGACTTCAAATTTCATAGCATTGTGGTCAGAAAAGGTACATGGTATGATTTCAATCTTTTTGTATTTGTTGTGACTTAATGCCTAATTTGTAACCTAATATGTGATCTACTATGGAGAATATCACATGAGCACTTGAAAAGAATGTGTATCCTGCTGTTTTAGGATGGAATGTTCTAAATATATCTGTTAAAACCATCTGGTCCAGTGTGTCATTCAAAGCCATTGTGGATTTTCTGTTTAGAAGATCTGTCCATTGATGTAAGTAGAGTATTAAAGTCTCCTACCTTTATTATGTTATTATGAATTAGTTCCTTTATGTTTGTTACTAATTGTTTTACATATTTGGGTGCTCTCATGCTGGGTGCATAAATATTTATAATTGTTATATCTTCTTGTTGGATTTTCCCCCTTATGACTGTAAAGGCCAGATATGAAAAACCCACAGCTAATATCATCCTCAATGGAGAAAAACAGAACTTTTTCCCTACGGTCATGAACAAGACAGGGATATCCACTCTCTCCACTGTTATTTAACACAGTACTGGAAGCCTAGCCACAGCAATCGGACAACAAAAAGAAATAAAAAGCATCCAAATCAGCAAGGAAGAATTAAAACTTCCACTATTTGCAGATGACAAAATATTCCATACAGAAAACCTAAAAAACTTCACCAAAAGACTGCTAGAACTGAAAAATAAATTCAGTAAAGTCACAGGGCACAAAATCAACGTACAGAAATCTGTTGCATTTCTATATACCAATAATGTAGCAGCAGAAAGAAATTAAGGAATCAATCTCATTGACAATTGTTCCAAAACAATAAGATACCTAAGAATAAATCTAACCAAAGAGGTGAAAGATCTATACTACAAAAACTATAAAACACTGATGAAAGAAATTGAAGATGACACAAAGGAATGGAAAGACATTCCATGTTCATGGATTAGAAGAACAAATATTGTTAAAATGTTTATACTACTCAAAGCAATCCCTATCAAAATATAAACAGCATTTTTTCACAGGGCTAGAACAAACAATCCTAAAATGTATATGGAATCACAAAAGAACCTGATTAGCCAAAGCAATCTTGAAAAAGAAAAGCAAAGATGGAAGCACCAAAATTCTAGACTTCAAGTTGTATTACAAAGCTGTAGTGATCAAGACAGTATGGTACTGTCACAAAAATATACACGTTACCCAACAGAACAGAATAGAAAAACCAGAAATGAACCCAAACTATATGGCCAATTAATCTTCAACAAAGCAAGAAAGAATATGCAATGGGAAAAAGATAGTCTCTTCAACAAATAGTGTTGGGAAACTGGAAGCAACATGTAAAAGAATGAAACTGTACAACTTTCTTACACTATACACAAAAATAAATTAAAAATAAATGACTTCAATGTGAGACAGGAAACCATCAAAATCTTAGAAGAAAACACAGGTAGTACACAGGTAGTAACCTCTTTAATATTGGCTGTAGCAACATTTTTCTACATATGCCTCCTGAGGCAAGGGAAACAAAAGCAAAAATAAATTACTGTGACTTCATCAAAATAAAGAGCTTCTGCGCAGTGAAGGAATCAATAAAACTAAAAGGCGACCTTCAGAATGGAAGAAGATATTTGCAAACAACACATCTGACAAAGGGTTAGTAGAAGAAATATATGAAGAACTTATAAAACTAGGGGCACCTGGGTGGCTCAGTCAGTTGGGCGTCCGACTTTGGCTCAGGTCATGATCTCGCGGTTGGTGAGTTCGAGCCCCGAGCCCCACGTCGGGCTCTGTGCTGACAGCTCGGAGCCTGGAGCCTGTTTCCGATTCTGTGTCTCCCTCTGTCTCTGACCCTCCCCAGTTAATGCTCTGTCTCTCTCCGTCTCAAAAATAAATAAACATTAAAAAAATTTTAAAGAACTTCTAAAACTCAACACTCAAAAAACAAATAATCCAATTAAAAAATGGGCAGAAGACTGAATAGACATTGTTCCAAAGAAGATATACTGATGACCAACAGACACATGAAAAGATGCTCAACATCACTGATATCAGGGAAAGACAAATCAAAATTACAATGAGTTATCACCTCACACCGGTCAGAATGGCTAAAGTCAACAACACAAGAAACAACAGATGTTGCCAAGGATGTGAAAACACTATAGAAGTTCCTCAAAAAGTTAAAAATAGAACTACCCTACCACCCAGAAATTGCACTACTAGGTATTTACCCAAAGAATACAAAAATGCTAATTCAAAGGATACATGCACCCTGATGTTTATAACAGCATTATCTAGAATAGCCAAATTATAGAAACAGCCTAGTGTCCACTGACTGATGAATGGAAAAGAGGTTGTGTGTGTGTGTGTGTGTCTGTGTGTCTGTGTGTATATGTATACATAACAAAATATTACACAGCCACAAAAAAGAATGAAATATTATCTTTTGCAATGACATGGATGGAGCTAGAGTATCATAAAAATGAAATAAGTCAGTCAGAGAAAGACAAATACCATATTATTTCATTCATATGTGGAATTTAATATGCAAAACAAAGGAGCAAAGGGAGAAAAAACAAGAGAGGCAAACTGAGAAACAGACTCTTAATTATAGAGAATAAACTAATGGTTATCAGAGGGGAGGTGGGTGGGGGGATTGGTGAAATAGGTGATGGGGATTAAGGAGTGTACTTATAATGAGCACTGGGTGATGTATAGAAGTTTTGAATTACTACATGGTACACCTGAAACTAATATTACACTGTATGTTAACTAACTGAAATTTAAATAAAAACTTAAAAAAAACAATAGTATATCACTGACCACCCCCAAAAGAATTGAAGAGAAAAGATGAATAAGACAAAAAAAAATGAGACAAGTTTAAATAATACTTAATTCACATACTTAAAATTCAAGAGAACATTGCACTAACATATTAAGGGTAGGTAATGAGGAAGAGAGAAGAGGAAAACACAACATTCAAAAGAAAACTATGTATGAAAAGTTTGATTTTAGTGTTAATTACCACAATGAAGTATATAAAAATAGATCTAGATAGCAGAAAACATTAAAGAACACAAGCTTGTGTAACTTTATAAAACTTGTAAGCTTGTGTAATTTATAGAGAAGAAATAAAGAAAAAAGTAAATGAACTATGAAGCATAGTCTTAAGAGAATCTATTTGCAATTGGAGTTGAAAGAGAGAGCACATGCAAATAAACAATAAAAATAAATTCATTGAGATAGTTATTCAAGGAATACGTATGTTTCACCAATATGTGTTAGACATAGGAAATAAAATAGTGATTTAAAAAATATTCCATAGCCACTGTCTTCATTTAACTTAATGACTATTGACAGAAAAAGACACCGATTTAATAATTATTCAAAAGAAATTACAAGTTCATCTAGAGTAAGCTCCTTGGAAGATTTTTACATGGCACAATGTTAGCATGTCATGGGGGACTCACCAAGAACAGGGGAAGGGGGAGAGATGCATTGCTTTTCAAATGGTCTTCATGAGCAGAAATTTCTAGATGAGGAGTAGTGGAAGATAGAGCGGGCAGTGAGTAAGTGTCACAAGCAGAGGAAAAGGCAGAGCAATGCCTGAACTAAGGAAAGGCTTGAGTTGCAAATATGAAAGTTTCGATGGAACCAGAAAAAATTCATGAAAGCAAACTAATTCCTGGTCAAACGTTTGAATATCACAGCACATGAATATGGGCTACCAATATCCAGGCTTCAAAAGCAGATCATATTTTAAAAATACCAATATTTTGCTGGCATCAGATATCTCCACACCTCCATATTCTGTTAGATGATAGTGTAATATTTACAATCACTTGCAGGGGAAAACACTATAACCCAAGCTCTCATTTGCATCACCCCTTACCCTATTCTGTGTTTCTTCATCACAAATAACCACACTCTTGGATCACATATTCTAAACTTTCTCTTGGGTTTCTTTGTGTTTTACTTACTACATAGGTATGAACTTCTAATGAATACATTGTCTAATTTTTTTTCTTGCTTTTGGACTTTATACCATGCCATATAGGTTTTTGTGCAACTTTTATTCAAATTTCATTTCTAATACTTACTTGTGTTCGTATGTGTAGCTGTGGTTTTTATATTTCCAATGAAATTGGGTATTCTATTTTGTAATAATTCACAAGGTATTTATATCTTTCCCTGACAATATGTATCTAGGCCGTTTCTGGCTTGGAGTTACCACCAAGGCTGCTGTAATAAATGTTCCTATACATGCATCCCCTAATGTAGCACAGAAGTATTTAGCACTATTTGATGACCTTCTCAGATTATACCGATCTATTACATTATTGGATGATCATGCTTTTAAAAATTAGTTCTCCTGATTATATTGCAGCTCACTGATGTAGCTAAACATTTATAATTCAGTTCTAGTGTCTGAACACTTTACCCCGACATTTTCCAAAAGGGAGACTGTGGAGTACTGCCAGTCATGAACATAGAACTCATGAATAAAAGTTAATTGTGGATTTCAAAAGATTCAGCTTTACTGACAGTTATAGATAATATGACTTCAATTCTCAATTTCTCATGGCACTTTTTGAAAAAGTCAGTTTCCTTCCAGTCAAATAAAAGATAATCCACTAATCCTCACAAATTGTTTTAAAGTTTTGTTGTTTTCAATGGAGTACTCCGTGGCAATGAGAAAGAATGAAATATGGCCCTTTGTAGCAACATGGATGGAACTGGAGAGTGTGATGCTAAGTGAAATAAGCCATACAGAGAAAGACAGATACCATATGGTTTCACTCTTATGTGGATCCTGAGAAACTTAACAGAAACCCATGGGGGAGGGGAAGGAAAAAAAAAAAAGAGGTTAGAGTGGAAGAGAGCCAAAGCATAAGAGACTCTTAAAAACTGAGAACAAACTGAAGGTTGATGGGGGGTGGGAGGGAGGGGAGGGTGGGTGATGGGTATTGAGGAGGGCACCTGTTGGGATGAGCACTGGGTGTTGTATGGAAACCAATTTGACAATAAACTTCAAAAAAAATAAAGTTTTGTTGTTTTATTTTATTGTTATTGTTATTTTAATTTAGGGAAGAAGAATCAAAATTAGAGTGGTCAACATTGAGATGGATGCCAGTGATCCAGTTTCAATCACTTTTACTGGTTTTGAATAATATCTTATCTTGCTGCTCTCTAATGGCTTCTACAAGGCAGTTGAAACACCCTTGAAATCTCCAACAGAGAAATTCCTGAGTTTACTATAAACAATGCTGGGCATTTTATCCTAGGTAAAGTAAGGGATAAAATTCATTTCTGCCTTTTTTCCCCAAGTCTTAAATACTTACTAAAGGATAAGCAAGGATTGAATCCCAAGGGGAGTATAGAGCACAAGAAAAAAGGCGATGCAACTTATGACAATATTTTCTAGTCCCATTTATGAAGGACCCTTTGGGAAACTCTGGAAAGCCAGAAACTCTATGAAAGTGCATCAGTTCTCACTAAGCACAGACTTCCCAACATGAAGAAAACCAGGATTTGAATCATCAGAAAAACTGCCTTTCAGCTGAGTGTAATTTTTGAGAGGGTGCAGCAGTATCCTATCAGCAATCAACACTCTCAGTAGCTGGGGATGAGTGCCTAAGATCAGATGTGGAAGTCCAGGTGATGGGCCACAGCACTCACCACATGTACTGGTCCTACTGTCTTTAAAAACACTTTCCTTCTACACCAAATCAGATCCATCAAACAAACACTTATGTAGCAGTTTAGACACTATCTTTAGTTATCTCTTGCTGTGTAACAACTTGCTTCAAAAACTTAGAAGTTTAAAAGAAGTAAGATTAATTATCTCATAGTTTTTGTAGGTCATTCATGTCACTAGTTGTGACGTACCTTGGTGCCTCTGACTCAAGTTTACTCATGAGACTACAGTCAGGCAGGCAGACTACAGTCAGGCAAGACTATGACCTCGTCTGAAGGCTCTCCTTGGGGAGGATCCACTCCCATGCTCACTCACATGACTGCTGGCAGGATTCAGTTCTTCACAGATTGTTGGACTGAGACCTCCTTTGGTTCGTCAACATGTGGGTGTTGTTATAAGCCGAATAGTGTCCTCTTCAAATTCCTATGTGGAAACCCTAACCATTGTTACCTAAGAATGACTGTATTTGGAGACAGGGCCTTTAAAAAGTTGATTATGTTAAAATGAGGCTGCTAAGGTAGGCCCTAATCCAATCTGATTGGTGTCCTTATAAGAAAAGGAACTTTGGACACAAAAAGAGATACCAGAGGACAACCATGTGAAGATTTAGCAAGAAGATAACTACCTTCAAGCCACAGAAAAAGGTCTCAGGAGAATCCAACTTTCCTGGCACCTTGATCTTGGACTTGTAACAAAACAATTTTCTGTTATTTAAACTACCCAGTCTATGGGACTTTGTTATGGCAACCCTAGCAAATTAATACAGGCCTCCATATAGCGCAGCTCACAAGATGGCAGTTGGCTTCCTTCCTTCAGAATGAGGGAGCAAGTGAGTACACCCAAAATGAAAGCCACAGTGTTTTTGTAATTCAATCTCAAAAGTAACATCTGAATACTCTGTTGTATCCTATTCACTGTTGTATCCTATTCAGTTCAAATGCAAAGGGAAAGGATGGCATGAGGGCATGAAACTATAGGTTGGTACCATGAGGGGCCAGCTGAGAGGCTGCCCACCACAGACATATAACATCTATAACTTATGGACCCTAATTTAGGTGAAGAAGAAAAAGCCATGATATTATATGATAAGTGAATTATGTAGGAGCTACGATAAACAACTTTTATGAGTGTTTGAACCGGGTCTAAACTGGAGGAGGAATTTTCAACCCAGGACAGTAGTAACTGTTTTCATCCCATGGCGTTACATGAAAAGAAACTTAGGAGATCACTAGCAATCATCATAGTTGATATGAACACTAAATCCAATTTTGTTTTCTTTATCATCACCTATACTTACTCTCTTATCTGACACATTCTTCTAAGAATAAGAATAGAAGAGAGCTTAATTAGGTGAGCATCAATTGCCCTTGTACTGCTGCTTTTGCATTTAGTTTTCCATCCACCCCTTGCCAGTTTCCATGCTTGGCTTAGAAACACCTCTGCATGAGTAAAGTTTGCAGTCAATTATTATGTGACAGTACCAACTACTGCCCTAAATATATATTCAAATTAAGGGTTATATAGCGGGCATTTCTAAAGCAGAACATTCCTGTAAAGCAAACAAAAACCAAGCCAGCTGGAATGTTATTTTGGATGCACCGTCCTTCCTCAGGACCATTATTAGTTTTTTAGGACTTATTTTCAAAAATTCACTCAGAGGGAAAAAAAAGATAGACTTGCTTATAAGCAAACACTAGTTAAATGCATACTATTAAAGGTGAGACAGAGGTGCTGAGAATCCCAAACAATCTTTCTTTTAAGAAAAAAGAAGAAACTCCATATATTTTAAGAGGCAAAAAGACCACCAGAGCATATTTATGATTATTTCTTTCCATAGCCAAAGAGGAAAAAGGTCAGTTTGAAAAATTTTGTGGAAGACTACAACTTTTGATCCAGGTAACCTAAGTTTTAAGTCAATGGAACAAATCCATAAGTTCTGAATTACCTGGCCATTAAAAAAATACACTCATATAAAAAGTATGTGTACTCTTGGAATAGGGCATACTTGGAATTATGACCATTGGCATTTAAAATTGGCCTTGGGAAGCTTAAAGCTCCATTACTAAAGCCTCCCAAATGCTTCTACTCTCCACCTCAATCTTTTCCTGTGCCATCATCTACTGGCACATGGCAGTGAGAAGTATGGAGCTTGGACTTAGGCTGGCTGCATCGGAATCCCAGCTCTATCCTTCACTAGCTATAAGACAGTTCTAAGACTTAATTTCTTAATCTGTAGTGTGGGAATAATAATGGTAATTGTAGGGTTTCCATGAGGAATAAAAGGTCACTTTTTATCCAACCTGACCAAGAGTAAACATTCAAACCATATCACCCATTACCAAATTGATTACTCTCTCTGAAATTCCCTTGCCCTTCTTCAATTTGTTGACTTCCCAAATGTATTTTCCTCCTTCAAGATACAGCTCAAATATCTCTTGTTCTAGGATATCTCTGATAAGTCCTCCAAACTCCTTCTTCTGGGCTTTCATTTCATTTTATCTCTCTCTGTTTGTGCACTTGTCACTTTCATCATGACTTTCCCTACCCCACACCCCTTTTTGTTTTTACCTGACTCTCCACTTGAGCTCCTTGAGACTATCAGTCATAACTTATTCTTTTGGTCCCACATAATAGATGCTCAACAAATGTTAATGAAATCAATGGTCATAAAGACGTTGATATGACATTCTGTTGAACACATGGATGTCAGGGTAGAGTAAGTTATGTTAACTAGCATCTTTGAAAGGAGGATTAAGAAAAAAATCTCATTCTAAAAATGTCTCATATCAATATATTACATACAAAACAAAAACTACTCATAATGTTTGGTACAATGGACACTTTGAATAGGGAGTAGGTTTAAAATACATGATGCTCATATTACTGAGATAACTTATTAAAAAATGTGTGCATAAGGGTTCATTATAACTTGTCAGGTATCATTTGTATTTGGCATTTCTTTTTTTTTTTTTTTTACTTTTTATATAAAGTTTTTATTTATTTTTTTATTTTTTACCTTTTTTCAATATATGAAATTTATTGTCAAATTGGTTTCCATACAACACCCAGTGCTCATCCCAAAAGGTGCCCTCCTCAATACCCATCATCCACCCTCCTCTCCCTCCCACCCATCAACCCTCAGTTTGTTCTCAGTTTTTAAGAGTCTCTTATGCTTTGGCTCTCTTCCACTCTAACCTCTTTTTTTTTTCCTTCCCCTCCCCCATGGGTTTCTGTTAAGTTTCTCAGGATCCACATAAGAGTGAAACCATATGGTATCTGTCTTTCTCTGTATGGCTTATTTCACTTAGCATCACACTCTCCAGTTCCATCCATGTTGCTACAAAGGGCCATATTTCATTCTTTCTCATTGCCACGTAGTACTCCATTGTGTATATAAACCACAATTTCTTTATCCATTCAACAGCTGATGGACATTTAGGCTCTTTCCATAATTTGGCTATTGTTGAGAGTGCTGCTATAAACATTGGGGTACAAGTGCCCCTATGCATCAGGACTCCTGTATCCCTTGGGTAAATTCCTAGCAGTGCTACTGCTGGGTCATAGGGTAGGTCTATTTTTAATTTTCTGAGGAACCTCCACACTGTTTTCCAGAGTGGCTGTACCAGTTTGCATTCCCACCAACAGTGCAAGAGGGTTCCCGTTTCTCCACATCCTCTCCAGCATCTATAGTCTCCTGATTTGTTCATTTTGGCTACTCTGACTGGCATGAGGGAGAAAAGATATTTGCAAATGACATATCGGACAAAGGGCTAGTATCCAAAATCTATAAAGAGCTCACCAAACTCCACACCCGAAAAACAAATAACCCAGTGAAGAAATGGGCAGAAAACATGAATAGACACTTCTCTGAAGAAGACATCTGGATGGCCAACAGGCACATGAAAAGATGCTCAATGTATTTGGCATTTCAAGCCATCTACTGGAATGGCATATTGTGAACTCAGATAAAAATGGCATATATTAGGAATGTTAGTGATTAAAAGATTTTGAAAACTGATATTTGAGGGACTAGTCAAAGCAACTATTCAGTCTCTATATTTAACCACAACCAGTATTTAGCATCATAGTTATTGATATCCATCTTAAAGTCCTATGATACAGCAATATCCATTCATTTATATCTTAGCTCAAATAAATCATTACTCTGTGCTTCCACATCTTTCATCTAAATATCAACATGTTAAAGCTTTACTTTCTAACCTGACCTTTAATAACATGTTTTTTAATTAACTTTGTATATCATTATCAATTCTTCAGTACCTGGTTTGAAATATTAAATAATTAAGCACATATTCAAATCAGCATTATTTCACAATGTAAGCAAGATCCCCATTTGAATGAAATATTTTAAACTTTAAAAATAATGTTATTTAAATCTCTTGTTAGTGTGGGAAGTATCAGTGTATCTCACAGTATGAATATTCAATTTTCAATTATTAGTGCACCCAAAACACTTTTTAGTGGCTAATATCATCAAAAATAGTCCTAATACATATGCCATTCACATAATTGGATATCAAAAAATTGGGGGTATAATTATACTGAATACACTGAAATAATAAATTATGAATTAACTCTACAAACTTATTGCAGATGTCCTTAAGATTGTTTACAGTCCCTTCAGTAGGGCTTATAAGACAAAATCAGAGTAAATTCAAAAAGAACCTAAATTCTTAAGGCTCATGCCTCAAATAAGGATTCATTTCTTATTTCTCAGTTTCCTTACCTACTTGGCTTTTATTTTTAATGCATTATAGAATGCGGTCTCTGCCATCTCCAAATTATACGAAAACTCCTTCTTCACTGCCACCATCACAGACTAAGTAGCTATCATTGTTTGACTGACTACTATCAATCACTTCCTAAGAGATGACATTAGTGATTCCCCCCTTCTATAGTTTCTTCAAAGGTGAATATATTTTGACATTCAGTCAAACGTCTTATCAGACATTTTTTAAATATTCTAGAAACAGTACTAACCTCCCCCAGTTTAGAGGAATGGTGCTGGTATAAGTGTGCTGGTAACTGAGCACACTGCAAAATAAAGACTGCCTCACCTGATGCCTCTCTTCCTATCTTAGGTCATTAGGGCCAAAGGGATGAAGCTGTAAAGGCTTAAGCTTAGCTTACATCATCATATATTTATATTTTCATCTGATGGAGGGAAAAAAATAGAGATAAAAAGAGAAATAGGCAAATCTTCAATTATAGTTGTAGACTCTAATATAACTCTCCCCAACAAAATAAATAAGGAGAGATAAAAGTCAGTAAATATAAAGATTTGTGTAGCACAATTTAACCATCTTGATCTAATTTATATCAACAACTACAGAATACATAATTTTTCAAGTTTATGCAGCACATTTACCAAGGTTGTCTACTATCGCCACATTTATTCAATAATGTATTGGAAGTCCTAACTGAAGTAACAAGGCAAAAAAGCAGAAATAAAAATTAGAAGGATTGGAAAGGAAAAGTAATGATTTTTCATCTTAAACATAAAAATGAATCTTTAAACAGGCTATTAGGAGTAATAAGTACAGCAAGATCATAGACTGTACTATTGATGTATAAAACCTAACTATATTTATATATAAAAGAAAAAATAGAAAAGGAAAACAAAAATATAAACCTTTACAATAGTACAAAAAAATCAATAATCCTATAGCACATTTTTAAGAATAAATTAAAGGGGCACCTGGGTGGCTCAGTCAGTTGAGCTTCTGACTTCAGCTCAGGTCACGATCTCGCTGTCCGTGAGTTCGAGCCCTGCGTCAGGCTCTGGGCTGATGGCTCGGAGCCTGGAGCCTGCTTCCAATTCTGTGTCTCCCTCTCTCTCTGTCCCTCCCCCATTCATGCTCTGTCTCTCTCTGTCTCAAAAATAAATAAACGTTAAAAAAAATTAAAAATAAAAAAGAATAAATTAAAAACTTATGCAATATTTCTCCATTTAAAACTAAAAAGATGAAATAATTTCTAAAAGAACCTAAATAAATTGAGAAGTATAACATTCCAATGGACTGGAAGATTCAGTAATGTTAAGATATCAATTTTCCCAAAATTGATAGATAGTTATAGATCGTGCAATTCCAGTCAAATTCACACTGGATTTTGTTTTATTATCTTTATTTTGCTTTTAAATTACATATTTATTTGTCTACTTATGAAATTGCCAAGGTGATACTAAATATGGAAATAGTCAAGAATAGTAGAGAAAATCTTGAGGAGCAAGCTGGAGAATCACACTACCAAATACCAAAACTTACTATGAAGTTACAGTTGTTAAGCCAGTGTGATATTGCTGTAATATTACTACAACACACTAATGGAACAGAGTAGTGTTGGAAAAGACCAATACAAATACATTTTCCTAATTTACAACAAGATGCCACTACAGTTCAGTGAGGAAAAAGGGTTTTTGTTGTTGTTTTTAATAAATAGTACAGGTACAACTGGATAACCATATGGAAAAAATGATAGTAGACCTCCTCCTTATACCACACATAAAAATTAGCTCAAGAGGCATGACATACTTAAACGCAAATGATAGAATGTTAAAGTTCTAGAAGAAACATAGAAACATATATTCACAAACATGAAGTAAAGTTTTCTTCAATAGGATATGAAAAGAACTAACCATAAAAGAAAAGACTGGTAAAACACATTTCATAAAAATCAAGATACCAAAAAGATAAGCAACAGAATGAGAGAAGAGGTTCATAACACAAAGCAACCCAGTTAAAACTTGGCATAAAACTTGAACCAGAATTTCATGAAAAACTATACCAAAATGGCCAGTCAATATGTACACAGACAGTAAACAACACAGTCACCAGAAAAAAATGGAAATTTAACTACAATGTGATACCACAATGTACCCATCAGAATTACTAAAATAAGATACTATCAATGTTGGCAAAAATTTAGAAAAATTGGAAGTCTTTGTCAATGGTAGTGTAAATTGAGTTAAGTCATACTGAAAACTCTGTAGTGTTATCTACTACAACTAAACACACATATGGCCTCCACTCAAAAAGTGCACTGCTAAATATATACTCTCCAAAGTAAGTAATGATGCTGACCAAACAGCATAGTCAATATATTCATGGTCAAGGTTTGTTTGCAATGGCCTCATAATGTAATTAATCCAAGTTCCCTCCAATATGGAATAGGTAAATAACCTACAGAATAATATCCATACAGTGAAATACTACACAGCATAAAAAAGAATGAACTACTTATGCACACTATAAAAGAATGGGCTCAGCAACATTGTAGAATCTCACAGATATAAAGTTTAGTGAAAGACTTCAGGCACAAAAGAGCACATACGGTATGATTCCATTTATATAAAGTTCAAAAATAGGCAAAATCAATCTTTAGTCATGGAAATCAAAATAATCATTATGTTTGCTGGGTTGATTGGGTATTGACTAGTTGGGCAATAGTGCAAGAAAGCCTTCCATGTGATGGAATTTTCTCTATTTTGATAGAGAAAACACATTTTATATGTAAAATATATATATATATATTTAGTATAACTCCATATAAGTTATATTTCAATGAAATATCACCCAAAACAAGAACAAAAAGTAAATTCTGGGTGCATAACAATAACTGCCCTATGAGACTGTTTTGGGTGCTCAATGGAAATTCATTAATAAAAGTACATTTACTATAATTCCTGCCACATAACCACATAGTAAGCATCAATAAATATTGGATGAACAATACCAAGTTTTGTTGATGATGTGCAGCAACTAGAAATCTGATATTCTGCTGCTGGGAGCATATATTGGTACAGTCTATTTGGAAAAAAAAAACAGCTTGGTGTTATCTGCAAAGGTGGAACTTCTAGCCTATGATAGACATTCCTCTCTTAGGTATAGAACAAGAGATATGAGTACATATGCCACCCCAATAAATGCAGAGTAATATTATTTTCAGCTTTATCCATTATAGCCCCAAACTGAAAACAATTCAAACACCTATCAACTCTAGAGTAGATTAATAAATTGTAGTAGATTAATACAATGAACTATCACTTAGTAATGTATGAGAACAAACTGTGACCAAAGTCAGCAACAAAGGTAAATGTCGAACAAAAGAAGCAAGGCCAAAAAAAAAAAAAAAAAAAAAAGAAAAAAAGAAAAGAAAAGAAAAGAAAAGGATACATAGTACACAATCCAGATTTTAAAAAGTAGAAGCTGTATGATTCTCCTTATAAGAAGCTGAAGAGTGGGCTAAATTAATCTGCAATAACAGAAATCAGAATGGGCTACTTCTTCAGAGAAGTGGTAGTTATTGTCTAGAAAGGGGCATAAAAAACCTTCTGGAATACTGGAAATTTTCTACGTGCTGAGATGAGGGATGGTTACACATTGTATGCATATTTAAAAATCACATAAAGCTGTGTGTTCGATTTGTATACTTCATATAGACATTATACCTCGATAAAATGTTTTAATAAGAATTTTAAAATTTAGGATATAGAAAACTAAATAACAAAAAAACTTACCTAGTTCTACCATGATTTTTTAAAAGCAGAAATAGTAATGTCAATACATTTTAGAAATACATTACAATAACATTTGGATTATGTAACAAAAGCAAGGGTGATTCTTGGATAAATAAGAACAGCAACATTAATATGTTCACAATATTTAGGACATAAGTCCATGAGAATGTTAAATTTAATAATTTATGAGATGTAGGGATTGCTGAAGGGAAAGATAAAAACTTATAATTAGTGTAGAAAAACAAACTAAATTAACATAACCTGTAAGATTGTATAAAAAGAACATCAGTCTTTTCCCCAATCTCAAATAAAAACACACAAAACAGAAGGAACCGACCACCATGAAAAATTCATGAACTAGAAAAATATAAAAATTGATTTAGACAAACCCAAGAACTGGTACCCTGAGAATATCAATAAAAGAGATGTCCTACTTCTACCCTAATCTAGGGAAAAAAATGGAAAAAAGATAACTAAGAATAGAATATTATATTAGAAAAGACATAAAAGATTACTTTAAATTCGTTATTTCCAGGCTAATCTGGAACCTAGATGAAAAGGCTAATTTTTTAGGAAATATAAATTAACACAGTTAAGAACAAAATGGATTATCAAAACGCCAATGAGAAAAATTTTAAAAATTGAGAATGCTGCCAAATAACTACCCCCCCAATAAAGAAAACACCATTCTCTGCCAATTTTATTCTTTTGTTTCAACAATGATTTCATATCTTAAAGGAGCATACATAATTTGGCATAATTTTGCAAAATCAATTTGGAGACTCATGATAAATAAATTAATCTCTCCATTCTATTTACAAAATTAGCATATATTGACAATAAAACCTGAAAAATGCCCTTCTAAAATCACACACAAATATTACTGCTAAATATAAATTAAAATTTGTAAGTGAAACATTTGTATGTGTATTCTTCAAGCAAATTGGGGTTGTGGTGGTTTTGTAGCATTAATTAAATTGGAACTACATTTCCCATGATTCACTCTCTTGTATGGTCTGGGCCAGGACTGGACACAAGAAAAATTTGCACGAGGTTTGGGAAGCAGAAGTAAAGCAGCAGTCATCACCCTCTGAAAGTCAGAGTAGGGATCTAGTTGCTGCTGCATCCCATGTGTCATCTGCTCATTCATTTTGCTGCTGGGCCTGCAGTTCCTTAAGCTCCAACTTGACCTCCTGTAGATTCTGCATCCTGAGACAGATGCAGCTTTTTTTTTTTTTTTTTTTTTTTTTTACCAAATCACTTCTTAATCAAGGTTAAAGATGGTAAATGAAACATTTGGCTTGTATTCATGGATTGCAATTTTTTTGACTCTTGCCTGATTTTCTTCCAGATGGTCAACCTGCCAATATATCAGAGATTTCTCTCCCATCACCAGACACAGAAGCATAGCTTTCCATGGACTTCTTTACTGGCTCTCTCTTTTAAGATCCCGGTTAGTAACTTTTATCTGATCCTCCAACTACCCCCTTCCAGACCTCTGGTTCTTCAGTTCTCCCTTATATATTGCTTACAACAATTTCCTTATTCTTTATCACTCATAATTGTCCTGCTTCTCTGATCAAACACTGACTGGCAAGTGGCATAAATTCCAAGAAAGTAATGATTGTTTACATAAGGAAATCTATCAGTATAGTTCAAATATTTCATCATATTAAATATGTCCAAACTCATCTTCCAAAAAAAAACTTCAATGTCAGAAAATTCTATAACACATTCAATCTTACATCATCTCTTTCAGAGAATTAAACACACACACACACACACACACACACACACACACACAACACACACAAAACAAACAAACAAAAACCCAGAAAACAGTCTCTAATTTATTATATGATCTAGCTTAGCCTGAATATTAAAACACAGCAAGGGCAATATGAGAATGAAAATATATTTTCCTCAACAGAAACACAAAAGTTTTAAACAGAATTTTAACACACCAAATCCATTAATGTATGTATATTTATGTAAATATATCCAAGTTAGATTTTAGCCCAGAGACAAAGCTGGTATAGTTTAGAAAATCAAATAATATAATCCCCCACATTCACCAATAGAAAAACCATTTGACAACTTCAATAAATGTAGAAAAAGCATACAATAAGATATATATATAAATATTCATTTGAAAAAAAACATAGAAATAGAAACGAAGGAAAGTCTCTCAATTAAAGGCTATCTTTTAAAAAATCTTCAGTAAACACCATACAAATGTTGAAAAATGTCCTTTTGAGATCAGGAATAAGACAATGAGAGAGCTTCTGGGTTGGTGAACACATGGGAGGTGCTGGGAGGGTGGTCCACCTGGCAAGATTATAAAATCTCTGTGCCCCTTCCCACATAACTTTTCCTGTGCATCTTTTTCATCTGTTATTCTTGGGTTACACCCTTTTAAAATAAACTGTTAATCTAG
The DNA here is from genome assembly GCF_014898765.1 of Herpailurus yagouaroundi. Lineage (NCBI taxonomy): Eukaryota > Metazoa > Chordata > Mammalia > Carnivora > Felidae > Herpailurus > Herpailurus yagouaroundi. Next base: position 16,059,260 of record NW_024412407.1, read on the forward strand.
TCAGTATAGTTTTTTCCTGAGTTTTCTAAACATCTCTAGAAATGAAGAAGATTATGAGGAGTATGATGATAACATGGGCTTTGGTCAATTTTACTAAGCTTATTTTGTAATATGTTCAAGAAAAAGCTGAAAAAGAAAGAAAGAAAGAAAGAAAGAAAGAAAGAAAGAAAGAAAGAAAGAAAGAAAGAAAGAAAGAAAGAAAGAAAGAAAGAAAGAAAAGGAAAGGAAAGAGAGGGAGGGAGAAAGGAAGAAAGGAAGAAAGGAAGGAAGGAAGGAAGGAAGGAAGGAAGGAAGGAAGGAAGGAAGAGATAGGATCCCAACCAGACCCCGCATGTCAGCACAGAGCCTGATGTGGGGCTAGAACTCAGCAACCCTGGGATCACAACCTGAGCGGAAACCTAGAGCCAAATGCTTAGTGGACTGCACCACCCAGGCGCCCCAGCAAGCAGTTTTTTCTAACTGTAATCCAAAAATGTATATGGAAATGCCAAGGGCCAAGAATAATCAAGATACAATAGACAGAAAGAATGTGTGGAAGCAGTTACTCTACCAGATACCAAAACTAATTTTAAGCCTCTAATAATTGAGACTGTGTGCATTGGCACAGGGATAAAAAAAAAAAAAGGTACCGGGAGAACCCAAATAAGGAGACCCAGGGAGCATGAGCAGTTGTTACATGTCAGGATTAACAAAGCAGACAGGGAGGAGAGAGTTTTAAAGAAATGATGCTAAAATCATCAGATACGTATATATAAAAAACATGAAATTAGATCCCTACTATAGGAAAATCAACTAATAATGAACCAAAGATCAAAAATGAAAGGCAAAAGTATACAGGAAATATAGATAATACAGCTTAGGAACATTTCTTTAACAAAATACAAAACTTCTGCTTCCATAAATCAAATAATTGACACCTTGAATTACATTACGAATTTTTCTTCAATGTGACATGAACAAAAGAGAAGAAAGGTAAGGTATATAGGACAAGATATTTGCAATTCATATTATTGACAAAGGTTTAGTATAAGAATACTAAAAGAATCCCTACAAACTAATATGAAAAAAACTAATGAAAATGGGCTACATTTTTTAAATAAGTACTTCCTGGAAAAGAAAAACTTTAAATGGCCAATAAAAATATGAAACACTGCTCAATATCATTAATAAAGGAAATAAACATACAAACCAAAATGAGATATCATTGCATATCCCCTCAATGTACAGAAGTTTAAAAGCCTGACAGTATCAAATCTTGGCAAGGATATACAGCAAAGGAAATTCACATAAATTGCTGGCTGATTCCAAACTGAATTATAAGACTGTTTGGTTTTATGTAATTAAAAGGAAAACCATTATGACCTACTATGCAGGAATTCCATTCCCTCAGAAAGACTCATATAAATGTTTAAGATACCTATATGAGAATGTTTATAGTAGCAGCAGCAGCAGCATTGTTTAAAAGCAAAAACATGGTAGAAACAAAAGCCCACCAACTGTAGAATTCATAGATTTTTAGAATCTTTTAATGATCCTCTACATAACAATGAAAATTAATAGATTATAGTTACTTATAATATGGGATGAGTCTCAGAAACATAAGGCTGAGTGAGAGACAAAAGACAGATAAATTAAGCTATGTAGTAGTGCATAAAATTAATGTCCAAAATCACTGCATTTCTTATATAAGAATAACGACTTGGAAAATATAATTGAAATAGTTTGAAGATTGCAATAAAATATAAAATATATAACAGTAAATAATATATCATGACATGCTAGCAATCTATGTCTATGAAACATTATTCTCTAAGGATAGAAATTTAAAATACCTGAATAAATGTAAAGACTTCTTATCATTGGAAGAAAAAACTTCAAATAATAGAAAAACAAGTTTTGAACAAGTACTAATGAGTGATTAATGAATGAATAAGGTCACTCAATGAACTGAGGTGCAATGAGTAAGTTTGACATTATCCCAATCATCACCCCAAAGGTATTTGAAAATAATTCTAAATTAATCTGTAAAAATTAATGTAGGAAAATAAGATAAATATAATCAAGAAAATTAAAGACAAGTGACTTATCATATAAAATTTTTAAATGAAAGCAATACTTTTGAAAGTGTGACACCATTCTCAAAATAAACAACTTATTGCAGAATACAGCTACCGAGCAACTTCCCTATGAGACATCAGGATATGATACACAATGCCACTTCAAATAAATGGGGAACATGAAATAATCAAAAACTGTGCTAGGACAATGATTTACAACGAGGGAAATTAAAAGCTAAGTCTCCACTTCACTTTTTAAATCAAGTACCAATGATTCAAACTAAGTAAAGAACATTATTATGATGTAGTGTAAACCCAGACAACAAGCGTGGCATCCATTTCTAAGAAGGCCATCTCCAATGAACACAATGGCAGCCACAGGCTTAGATAAAGAGACAGGCCATCTACCCTCACTAAGATCCTTTTGTTTTCAAGACCTTGGTTGATTTCAATAACTGACCATTTGGACCGTTTGTCTCTTCTCTTTCTTGCACTTTAATTTTTTTTTAACATTTATTTATTTTTGAGAGATAGAGACAGAGCACAAGTCGGGGAAGGGCAGAGAGAGAATGAGACACAGAATCCAAAGCAGGTTCCAGACTATGAGCTGTCAGCACAGAGCCTGACGTGGGACTCGAACTCATAAACCATTAGATCATGACCTGAGCCTAAGTCAGACACCCAACCGACTGAGGCACCCAGGCACCCCTCTCTTCCTTGAACTTTAAATTCCTGCTCTAATGTTATAAATTCACCAGTAAAGAGCAAGCATGGGAAATCCTAGAATAAAAGCAGAACAACCAACACATGCATTCTCTCTCTCACCCCCAACTGAGTTCGGTGGTCCCAGGTGTACTGTGTGATTTCCAGGTCTTGTAAGTTATAAACATTTATATTTTCAGTTTTCTGATTGTTGCTGAAGGGCATCGTGCAATCATAGTAAGAACCACAAGGGTCGGTCCAGTCCTAACATCGGTTTGGAAAAGGGTGCCTTGTGGGAAGCTCACTGGGGCCAGGTGAATGCCCCCAGGCATTTCTAGACCAGAGCATTACTGTGTGCAGTCTGAGACCAGGGCAAAACTGGGACTCTGACTGTCCCCTTCTGCTCATTTGCTTTACTAAATGATGTCTTTTGTGTCTTCTTTCACTCTTCAGATATCCACTGCAAAATATACTCAAAACTCAATTTCACTTTCTTCTTTCTTTCCACTTACCAGATTCTTTGTTAATAAAAATGTCCCACCTCACTGTCAAATTCATGAGAAATTTTCAAAGGAGTCACATTTCCACTTTAAATTTGTTTGGTTACACATTGCAGTATTTTTGTTTATCATCTCATTTCTCCCTGTAACTTCCGCTGTTAATACTAGAATCTGTTTTCATTTACACATGGTCTGTTCCAGGTACACAGTCAGCACTAACCTAATCTGTGTTGATGATAATAAGTGGAAAAATAAAGAATGCTTCAACACTGGAGACAGAACCAAGCCACTCCTCTGCTATCACGACTTGCTCTCTTCAAGCCTACAGCAATGACAAGAGCTTTCACCAACTGGGAACATTCCCCCCAATTAACTTAATTTGTGTCAAAATATCCCTTTTGCAATAGAACAGCATAGTAATGGCGGTATAGGCATAATCTTACAAATGCAAAAAGCCTAGTTACTTTAATGTTCAATGAATTGTTTTCCTTAGATAACAAGTGTTGAATGAATTTCAGCAGAACCATTTTCAAGTTTTGACAGAGTCTGTTTCCACGATTGTTACAATTGCAGATTTTCCAGCCCTCCCAGCAGTGATTCTGATTTAGAAATTCATAGATGAGGCCCAATGATCAATATTTTTAACAAGCAGCACACTCATTCAACAAATATTTTTGAGTGCCTGTCATTAATATTTTGTTTTATATGTAGCTGTGAACAAAACAGACCAAAATTCTTGCTTTCGCACAGTTTACAATTCAGTGAGAAATTCTGGCCAGAGACTGCAGTCTTTAACAGCAGTTTTTGATATTAAACAAGCTTGCTAAATATTATCGTTTTATATCAGGCTATTTAATACTTCACTGTGTTCGGTGTGACATTTTGATAAGGAAATATTTTGAGAAAGTATAACATATAATGTTAGTGATACAGTGACTCCATATCTATATGTTGTTTCCCGATTTTCTCTCTAATATTCAAAGCCAAGTAGCTGATCTCTATTTTTTTTTTACTATAGAATTGGTTCTTTCAGATAAAAACACTAATGAGAGATGTGATACATTAAAATAAGAGAGGCTTTCAAATCTCCTTATAAAAGAACATTTAAAACTCTAACTATAACACTGTAATTTTTAAAGTGAACTGATGGGCACTGGTGTCAGAAAAAGAACATTCAACTTTACCTTAATAATCAGTATATTAAAGAGAGGAATGTCTTTTCCAATTCTGAACACTTTCATAAGGCCCTTCCCTTCTCCCTCCCACGACCCCTCCCTGCAGAAAAGACCTGTTATACAAGCTGTAGAATTTCAGCAAGTGTTAATACACCATTAGTCACATCAGGCTCAACAGCTGGAAATGGAAGACAATTTCTGAAGCATAAGCATCTCACCTCAGGGAAATTCACACTTTTAGACAGAAGGGATGAGATGGAGCTCTCCACAGCAGGGAAATTGCCTCAAAGCCAAGAAACTATAGTTGGTCCACGCAGACCTGACAGAGTGAAGTGAGTGTGTACACTATTTAAAATGTTTAATTCAAATTAAATTCAAATTCAAAACCACAGCATCTGTGAGTAGCTTTCTTAGGCTGACTGAAAGGAAAGAAACTTGGGGGAAGCTGGCAAAACGACTTGGGGCTAATTATTCTGGGTGTAGCAAAAGTCTCAGAACCGCCCTGCAGCACCATCTATGAAGAAACCACTGTCACCGCTACTGAGCATAGACACTGTTGTTTTCACTGCTCTTGCTCAAGTTGGCACATTTTCTGCCTCTTTGCACCACCAACTCCTGAGAATAACTCTGATGGGGGTACATTTAATTGGCAGAATCTGTTATACTCCTGTGCCTTAGCTGCAAGAGAGCCTGGGAAAGAACTTGGCACTTAAAGCTTCAAAAGAGGAGACTGTATTTGTCCCCTACCAACACTCATAAAAACCAGCAATTCCTTGACTATGAGTTCACGTGGATTAACTGAACAATAAAGGACAATTACACCCTTGCTATTCTATTTTTATTTTCTGTAACTTTCCACTTTTGAGAAATGTGCTATCAACACTGAGAGAATTCTGCTATGGAGATGAGGACTCCACCATTTTCCAACAATTTCTAGAAGAAATGAATGCATTTTTTTTCTTTTAGGGACGAGAAAGGGAGTCAATGATTTCCTTCCCAGTGAATCACTTGCCAATGGAGTGATCCTGAGTTACACCCAAACGGAATGAAATGTGACCGCTGAAATGCAATTCTTCCTGCAACGTAAGCACAGATAATTCAGATGATTCTAAATTTGATAGAAGAGAAGGAAGTTTTTCAGTGGGTTTTGATACTGCTTTAGTGTTCTTCCAGTGGCAATTGTTAGTTTCAAAAGAATTCTCTTAGAATTCTCTTTAGCCTGTTTCTTAAGCTAAATACAAATTTTAAAATAATTTTAAAAAATCGTATCATATTTTTTTTCTCTAATAGATTTAAATCTACCCTTGGCTGGAGAGCAAATTAAAATCAGAGACAGAAATCTCAAATTGTAAGGTGCATACCAACTGCCTGAGTGTAAAAAAGATACAGATTCTGCTTCTAAATGTGTGGATGGGACTGAGGTTTTTATCTCTAACAAGCTCCCAGGTGTTGCCAGCTGGTGGCCCACAGACCACTCTTTGAATAACAAGGATTTCATGCTTTCTTTAGCAATGGTTAATAAAGAATCCTGCTTAAGGAATGTAAGGCCCTGAACTAGCCATTCCTATCTAATTAAATTTGGATAACAGGTTTGGGGCTCTTTTGAAGAAAATTGCTTTAAAAAGACAAAGAATAGAAATCCCAATTTCTGTTGGGATGAAGATTCCTTTCTGCTCAATTGACACTTATTTTGTGTCTTGTGGCCATGAAAGGATCATGACTAGGTGTGCTGATAGTTCTCTTGAACTTATGTTCTGTAAATTATGACCCATTATCTCTGACTCCTTGAAGTTTACTGTAAAATGTCTCTGGGAGGTAAGAGGCTTAAATTCATATGGTAAAAAAGTTCAAGTACTTTTGTCTCAATTTTCTCATCAGGCCTGACTATAATAAAAGTTATGACTAACAGAATTTTTTTTCTCTTGAATGTAAATACATGTTCACTTTTTCTTTGACAAATGATTTACTGAGTTATGATGTAACGAAAATACAGCTAACATACAAAACAATTTTACCAGGGGATAGGCAGAAACAATTACTTGCCCCAGTTTACCACTGTGTCATTAATTTCTACAATTAAGGAGGTGGTATAACACAATGGTGAGAGCTCAGGCTCTGGAACAAGAACCTTCCACAACCAAGCTGGTAAACCTAGCTGTGATTTTTTCTCAGCCGTGTGATCTTGGAAAAGTCACTTTACCTCTCCAAACCTCAGTTCTCTTATCTATTAAATGAAGTTATTGAGACAAGCTTGACACAATGCCTGTAAAATGCCTATCATTTATGCTATTAATTATATAATCTCTAAAAGAAAGAAAAATAGTTACATTAAAGTAATGGTTACTTGATAAAATTTCATTAAGCTGCCTAAAGGGAAAATGGTGATGTCTGTAAAATTATGAGAGGTATTTTCTCTTAAGCATTGTAAAAACAGGGGTTTATGAAATAAGGGTGGCATATTGTCAGAAAATTGATGTAGATGACAAAATATTGGTAGATATGTCTTGGTCTTGTTCTTTACAGGCATGAAAACTTGATATTTTCTATTCATGTCTCTTAGGCATGAACCAAGTTAGCCAATTACATAAAGGTCAATTCTATTTAAAACACTGCAAATGCATTAATTCACAATGATAACTTTAGTGGCTGAGTAGAAGAGATATTCAAATCCTCTAGTCAGGATATTTTTTTACCTATAGAGAAATCTAGTTTGGAATTCAAGTTTTAATCTGAGGGTAGTTTAGGGGTCATAGAATCAAGAAGGTTGAATGGTTAAGTAAATACCAGCCTAATAATATAGTTATTATTAGATAGAAGCAAAAACTGGTTTTCAGAGAGGCCAAATAAATAAATAAATAAATACATAAATAAAATAACTGCCCAAGCTGATATAGTTATTAAGTGATAAAGACAAGATTCATTCTAGTTAGGATGTTTCTCAAAAGTCTTACCTTCTAAATTCAGATTAGCGTCATTGGAAGAGTAGAATCTTTGCCATAAATGGTAGTTGGTTGCACTGCTAATATTGTCTTCCTGACTTCTTTACGCTCCAAATATGACCAACCATACTATTGGTAAGCATGTTCTCCCTTTAGAAATGTTACTATCTTCACCCAAATGTTACTCTAACCCAAGACCCATTTAGCCACACGTATTTCTCTTTTGATCCATTGTGACTTTCTTTGCAACTTAAGTCTTACAGAGAGTATCGTTTCTGATTGCTTCTCTAACAAATCACCACAAACTTAATGACTTACAGGACAGAGAATTATTCTCTTGCAGTTCTGGGGGACAGAGATCTAACTTCAAGTTACAGCAGCTCTGTGTCTATTCTGGAGGCTCTAAGGGAGAATCTGTTTTCTGATCTTTTCCAAATTCCAGAGAGGATCTACATTCCTCAGCTTAGGGCCCTTTCCTCAAGCTTGACAGTCCCCAGTGTAGCATCTTGTCTCCTCTCTGACCTCTCCTTCAACCTTAAATTTTCTCTGTACATAAATCTTCCTCCTGCCTCCCTCTTATAAGAATGCTTGTGATTACACTGGCTCTACCTGGATATTCCAGGATAACCTCCAACCTCAAGGTCCCTTACTGAACTCTATCCGCAAACACCATTTTACCATGAGGTAACATATTTACAGGTTCCTGAAAGTAGGTCATGGTCACCTTTGGGAGGCCATTATTCAATCTAGCACAGAAGACAAATGAATTTCCAAATTCTTAGGGATGAGTTGTTTAATGGCTTTACTAATGTATTGTTTACTAGTGAAGAAAAATAAGTTAATGAAGTTGAACAGATGGTTTTTCCACTATTAATTTTACAATAAAATTCACCTCCTAATGAAAAGAATTATGAATAAAGAAAGACATTTAAGAATAAAATAATAAATCTCTATAAAGAGATTATAGAGTCTATGCCATGGGAAATGCACGTACTAATTTCGCATCTCTGGAGAATACTATGCTATATCATGTGATTATACAAACTTGTATGACAGTACTTTCACCTCAATACATTAATAAAATATTTTAGAAATAAAAAGCAAGAATGTTATCTGTTATGTACTAAATTAGTGCTTTTATGACACCTGCAGCAACAAAGCAAAAATACAACAGAAATGCTTTACCTGAGGGAGTAGGCTGTTCCCCCATAAAAAATTTGTAGTAAACATTTTTAAATTAAAAGAAAAATGGAGCACATAGTTCTTTAAATAGGTGTTTACATTAGTTTTATTGACCCGTTGGGTTAAATCTTAAGATCTGCCATAGTTACTGCAGTGCTCTAAAAAGCACTGAGGCTTAAGTCCTCAGTGTATATGGTCTTGAGGTTAAAGCTGAAACAGAAAAATAATTCTAAGAGTACACCTAACCCATTTCTGGAAAGGCCACAAAATTAAAAGTATTTAAGTTTTGGGAAATATTATTCTTAGGAGGGAAAGTAAAACCTATTTGACTTGGATGAGGCCACTGAACCTCTTTGAATTTTACTCAAGTTTTAAATTTTTCTTTATACCTTAAATTAATAATTTGACCATTACCCAAAGAATTCAAGAGGCTTACAAAAGTTCAACTCTATGTATCTTCCTTCTTGTGGTATTATTTTTATATATGTTATTCTTATATATGTTACATAAATCATATAATAATTAATACAATTATTATTTTGCTTTAAATAATCAGTATTAATTTATATTCACCTTTATTGTACTCTTTATTCCTATATGCAGTTTTGTGTTTTCATCTGTGATTACTTTGCTTCAGAATGAAGAAATTTAGTGTTTCTTTTAGTGCAAGTCTGCTTATAATGAATTAATTCAGAGATTTTGTTTGTTTATTTCATATGAAGAGGTTATCATTCTTTCACATTTGACAAATACTATAACTGGTTATAAAATATTCGGATGGCAGGGTTTCTTTCAGCACATTCTATTGTATTCTACCTGTCATATTTGCTATTAAAAACGTTAACAGGGGTTGGGAAGAGAGAGAAATAGGGGTAGAAGGGTTATGTGAGCAAATCATAGCGGAAAACTTTCCTAACCCGGGGAAAGACACAGACATCAAAATCCAGGAAGCACAGAGGACCCCCATTAAATTCAACAAAAACTGACCATCAACAAGGCATATCATAGTCAAATTCACAAAATACTCAGGAAAGAAAAGAATCATGAAAGCAGCAGGGGAAAAAAACTCCTTATCCTACAAGGGAAGACAGATCAGGTTTGCAGCAGACCTATCCACAGAAACTTGGCAGGCCAGAAAGGAGTGGCAGAATATATTCAATGTGCTGAATAAGAAAAAACTGCAGCCAAGAATTCTTTATCCAGCAAAGGCTGCATTCAAAATAGAAGGAAGAGAAAAAGGTTCCCAGGCAAACAAAAATTAAAGGACTTTATGACCACTAAACCAGCCTGCAAGAAATTTTACATGGGACTCTCTGAGGAGAGAAATGATGAAAATATAAACAAACAAACAAAAAATAAATACCAAAAGCAACAAATATTAGAAAGGACCAGAGAACACCACCAGAAATTCCAACTCCTGAAGCATCATAATGGCAATAAATTCCTATCTTTCAGTACTCACTCTAAACGTCAATGGACTCAATGCTCCAATCAAAACACAGAGGGTAACAGAATGGATTAGAAAACAAAATCCATCTATATGCTGTTTATAAGAGACCCACTTGAGACCTAAAGACACCTTCAGATTGGAAACAAGGGGATGGAGAACAATCTATCATGCTAATGGTCAACAAAAGAAAGCCGGAATAGCCATACTTCTATCATACAACCTAGACTTTAAAATAAAAACTGTATCAAGAGATGCAGAAGGGCATTATATCATAATCAAGGGGTCTATCCACCAAGAAGACCTAACAATTGTAAACATTTATGCGCCAAACGTGGCAGCACCCAAATATACAAATCAATTAATCACAAACATAAAGAAACTCATTGATAGTAATACCATAATAGTAGGAGACTTCAACACCCCATTCACAGTAATGGACAGATCATCTAATGAAAAAATCAACAAGGAAAGAATGGCTTTGAATGACACACTGGACCAGATGGTCTTAACAGATATATTCAGAACATTTCATCCTAAAGCAGCAGAATATACATTCTTCTCCAGTGCACATGGAACGTTCTCCAGAACAGACCACATACTGGGACACAAATCAGCCCTAAGTAAGTACAAAAAGATCGAGATCATACCGTGCATACTTTCAGACCATAACCGTATGAAACTTGAAATCAACCAAAAGAAAAAATTTGGAAAGGTAACAAATACTTGGAGACTGAAGAACATCCTACTAAAGCATGAATGGGCTAACCAAGAAGTTGAAGAGGAAGTTAAAAAGTATATGGAAGCCAATTAAAGTGATAACAACACAACCCAAAACCTCTGGGACGCAGCAAAAACGGTCATAAGAGGAAAGTATATAGCAATCCAGGCCTTCCTAAAGAAGGAAGAAAGATCTCAGATACACAACCTAACCTTATGCCTTAAGGAGCTGGAGAAAGGGACAGCAAATAAATCCCAAAACTAGCAGAAGACAGGAAATAATAAATATTAGAGCAGAAATTAATGGTATTGAAACCAAAAAAACAATAGAACAGATAAATGAAACCAGAAGCTGGTTCTTTGAAAGAATTAACAAAATTGATAAGCGACTAGCCAGTTTGATCAAAAAGAAAAAGGAAAGGACCCAAATAAATAAAATGAAGAATGAAAGAGGAGAGATAACAACAAAGACAGCAGAAATAAAAACAATAAGAGAATATTATGAGCAATTATATGCCAATAAAATGGGCAATCTGGAAGAAATGGACAAATTCCTAGAAACATATACGCTACCAAAACTGAAACAGGAAGAAATAGAAAATTTGAACAGACCCATAACCAGTAAAGAAATCGAATTAGTAATCAAAAGTCTCCCAAAAACCAAGAGTCCAGGGTCAGATGGCTTTCCAGGGGAATTCTACCAAACATTTAAGGAAGAGTTAACACCTATTCTCTTGAATCTGTTCCAAAAAAATACAAATGGAAGGAAACTTCCAAACTCTTTCTATGAAGCCAGCATTACCTTGATTCCAAAACCAGACAGATACCCCACTAAAAAGGAGAACTATAGACCCATTTCCCTGATGAAGATGGATGCAAAAATCCTCAACAAGATACTAGTCAACCGGCTCCAATAATACATTAAAAGGATTATTCACTATGACCAAATGGGATTTATTCCTGGGATGCATGGCTGGTTCAATATCCACAAAACAATCAATGTGATTCATCACATCAATAAAAAAAAGGACAAGCACCATATGATCCTCTCAATAGATGCAGAGAAAGCATTTGACAAAATACAGCATCTTTTCTTGATAAAAACCCTCAAGAAAGAAGGGATACAGGAGCATTCCTTGAGATCATAAAAGCCATATATGAACGACCCAATGCTAATATCACCCTCAATGGGGAAAAACTGAGAGCTTTCCCCCAAAGGTCAGGAACAAGACAGGGATGTCCACTCTCACCACTGTTATTCAACATAGTATTGGAAGTCTTAGCTTGTGCAATCAGACAACACAAAGAAATAAAAGGCATCCAAATCGGCCAGGAGGAGATCAAAGGTTCACTCTTCTCAGATGACATGATACTCTATATGGAAAACCCAAATGATTCCACCAAAAAACTGCTAGATCTGGTTCATGAATTCAGCAAAGTTGCAGGATATAACACCAATGCACAGAAATCGGTTGCATTCCTATACATCAACAATGAAGTGACAGAAAGAGAAATCAAAGAATCAATCCCATTTTCACTTGCACCAAAACCCATAAAATACTTAGGAATAAATCTAACCAAAGAGGTGAAAAATTACACTGAAAACTATAGCAAGCTTATTAAATAAATGAAGAAGACACAAAAAAATGGAAAAAGATTCCATGCTCCTGGATAGGAAGAACAAATATTGTTAAAATGTCGATACTAACCAAAGCGGTCTCCATATTCAATGCAATCCCTATCAAAATAACACCAGCATTTTTCACAGAGCTAGAACAAATAATCCTAAAATTTGTATGGAACCAGAAAAGACCCTGAATAGCCAAAGCAATCTTGAAAAAGAAAACCAAAGCAGGAGGCATCACAATCCTGGACTGCAAGCTATACTACAAAGTTGTAACCATCAAGACAGTATGGTACTAGCACAAGAACAGTCACTCAGATCAATGGAGCAGAATAGACAACCCAGAAATGGACCCACAAACGTATGGCCAAATAATCTTTGACAAAGCAGGACAGACTCTCCAATGGAAAAAAGACAGTGTCTTCAGCAAGAGGTGCTGGGAAAACTGGACAGCGACATGCAGAAGAATGAACCTGGACCACTTTCTTACACCATACACAAAAATAAACTCAAAATGGATGAAAGACCTCAATGTGAGACAGGATGCCATCAAAATCCTCAAGGAAAAAACAGGCAAAAACCTCTTTGATCTTGGCCTCAGCAACTTCTTACTCAACACGTTTCTGGAGGCAAGGAAAACAAAAGCAAAATGAACTACTGGGACCTCATCAAAATAAAAAGCTTCTGCACAGCGAAGGAAACAATCAGCAAAACCAACAGAATGGGAGAAGATATTTGCAAATGACATATCAGATAAAGGGTTAGTATCCAAAATCTACAAAGAACTTATCAAACTCAACACCCAAAAAAACAAATAATCCAGTGAAGAAATGGGCAAAAGACATGAATAGACACTTCTCCAAAGAAGACATCCAGATGGCCGACTGACACATGAAAAAATGCTCAACATCACTCATCATCAGAGAAATACAAATCAAAACCACAAGGAGATACCACCTTACCCCATCAGAATGGCCAACATTAACAACTCAGGCAACAATAGACATTGGCGAGGATGTGGGGAAAGATCTCTTTTGCATTGTTGGTGGGAATGCAAGCTGGTGCAGCCATTCTGGAAAACAGTATGGAGGTTCCTCAAAAAACTAAAAATAGAACTACCTTACGACCCAGCAATTGCACTACTAGGCATTTATCCACAGGATCCAGGTGTGCTCTTTCGAAGGGACACATGCACCCCCATGTTTATAGCAGCACTATCAATAATAGCCAAAGTATGGAAAGAGCCCAAATGTCCATTGATGGATGAAAGGATAAAGAAGAGGTGGTACATATATATACAATGGAGTATCACTCGGCAATCAAAAAGAATGAAATCTTGCCATTTGCAACTATGTGGATGGAACTGGAGGGTATTATGCTAAGTGAAATTAGTCAGTGAAAGTAAAAAATCATATATCTTCACTCATATGAGGACTTTACGAGACAAAACAGATGAACATAAGGGAAGGGAAACAAAAATAATATAAAAACAGGGAGGGGGACAAAACAGAAGAGACTCATAAATATGGAGAACAAACTGAGGGTTACAGGAGGGGTTGTGGGAAGGGAGATGGGCTAAATGGGTAAGGGGCACTAAGGAATCTAGTCCTGAAATCATTGTTGCACTTTATGCTAACTAATTTGGATATAGATTTAAAAAAATAAAAAAATAAAATTAAAAAAAACATTAACTGCAAGTCTATTAATGCTCCTTCAAAGCCAATATATCATTTGTTTACTGCTTTTAAGATTGTCTTCTTGCTTATTTTCTATCTGATGTATGATCATAATATGCCAAGGTGTAGCCTTCTTTATATCTATCCTGGTAAGATTTTACTATTTGAATTTGTGTGTTCTTGTCTTTCATTAAATCTGGAAAATTCTTGACCATTATTTCTTCAAAGAGTGCTTTTGTTCTGGTTTTCTCTACCTTTCTGGTTCTCCAATAACATGAATGCCTGACATTTTTTAATAGTTCTCTTATGTGTCTTATTCAGTGTCATATTTGTTTTCATCAATTTTATTCTTTGTTCTTCATTCTGAGAACTTTCTACTGATCTTCCTTTGCCTCTACTACTCCCCTTTTCTGTAATACCCATTTTGCTATTAACTTCATTCAATAAGTTCCTAATTGCAAATATTTTATTTTATAGTTCTAGAATAACTACTTAATTATTTTATTAATTCTAATCCTCTGTTGACATTTTCTATTTATTCATTATGTCCATCTTACTGTCTATTTTCTTTAAACTATCAATCATGGGAATTGTGAAATCCTTTCTTGGTAATAATAGTTGTATCATCTTTCTTTTTGCTTCTATTGACCACTTATCTCTTTGGTATTGGTCACTTTTCCTCCTGATTATTAGCATTTCTAGTAATTTTTTTTAAATCTTATGCCTTATATTTTTGAAGATATAATGCAGGGGCTCTGGATTTTGACTTCTTTCACTAAAACATGTTGAATTTTGTTTTTGCAGGCAGTTGAAATATCAGCAAATTACTTTGATCACCTGAAGCTTGATTTTTATGGTGGGCATATTTTACTTGGTCTTTCTGTGGTCTTGTCTAAAAAGCTGGGATAATTACCCAGATATTCCCACTCAAGTTTGGCTCTAACTCTAATATTTTCACAGCACCATGCAGCATCTGAAGTCTCATCTCTCTAGCCTCCTGACATCTGATAGGCTGCCTGGAGTCTTGACCTGTGCATGTACAGCATAAAAGGCATTCAAAGATATTTGTTACTATCCCATACTTCCAATTTCCATTTGCTACATCCAGCAAGAACACTGTTCTCTACTTGGACTCTGTTGTCATATATAACAATTTGGATAATATCCTCAGAACAGAACCAGGATGAGTATGGAGTTCGCCTCTTTGTGACTTTCTTTCAAGAATTTTAGCCCTGAATTGGTCAAGACTGGAATGGGAAGTCCTACTGCAAAACTTACTTTAATTGTCTACATCAGTAACAGTAGTTAGAATGCTCAATAAACCCTATGGTTCTGGGTGAATCATCAAAGCCTCCAAAAGTAAAAGGGACATCTTTCTACTTGATACTGCTTTTATAAGATAACTTTTTATCTTATGGGTATATATTCAAATATATATTCATATATATATATGTATATATATATATATATATATATATTACATATATATTTACATACAGTAATTTTACATATATATTTACATATAGTAATTTTATTTCATTTATATTGTTAATGAAACTAAAGGATTGGTGGGGACAAATATTTGATATCCATTTGATAGCAGTTTTATGAAGCAGTCATTAAAGAAACTCTAAACAGGTATTTAACTTCAGTTTTTATTTTTTTTTTTTTAATTTTTTTTTTCAACGTTTATTTATTTTTGGGACAGAGAGAGACAGAGCATGAACGGGGGAGGGGCAGAGAGAGAGGGAGACACAGAATCGGAAACAGGCTCCAGGCTCTGAGCCATCAGCCCAGAGCCCGACGCGGGGCTCGAACTCCCGGACCGCGAGATCGTGACCTGGCTGAAGTCGGAAGCTTAACCGACTGCGCCACCCAGGCGCCCCTAACTTCAGTTTTTAAAAGAGATGGCAGATATAGAAATTATTGTCCTTTGAATTCAAATTAGAATTTCAGTGAATCTCCTTTCCTGTGCATGAATAGTACATATACCCAGGGTTCATAAATTCTTTTCCCACCTAAAATTGTTACTGCCTATTTTACATAGGCTCTGATAGTTTACCTGCCAATTAGAATAAGATATCACAAAAATGATTAACAAACATTGTTTACCAAAAACTGAGACCTGAAATTACATTTCCCATTCCATTTGTTTAATGTAACTAAAGTTTCCAAAGTGGATATTAAAAAACACAACAACCTGACTCTGAACTGATATTGTTTCTGCTGCCAACTAATGATCAAAACACAAAACAATATTTCTTGTCAAATCCCCTGTCATAACTTTTATTTTATTATTTTATTATTATTTACCAGTATTTTTAAGCAACACACTGATATTTTTATTGGTCTATATAATCCATATTCTCAAATTAACTTAAAGGTCATTAAAATAGTTTGAAAATATTTATTATTTTATTTATTATATACTCTAAATTGGAAAAATATTATGATAGAAATTCATTGAATAGAAATAAAAGGTTTATGTTCAAAATAATAAATTCTGAGAGAAGGGATAATAACCCAGATTTCTAGAGAAGATACTAGCTTGACATCAGAAAATGGCACAGCTAAAACTTAAGTTCAAAATGAAATGAATACAACTTTCATTGGATATTTAGTGTGTACTAAACACTCCAAGTAGAACTTCACATTATATACCATCATTTAACCTTTTGAGCCTTCTATTATAGATGAGGATATAAGGCTCAGAGTAGCCACTTAACTTGTTCAGTATCATATAGTTTGTAAGTGGCAGAGTCGGGATGCAAACCAAAATCAGCCAGACTCCCAAGCCTGTGCTTTTTGCAAACAGAGTGAATTGGAAACTCTACTCTGGAGTAGAAAGTAGAGAATAATAACCATTTCTTGCTTGTAGAAATACCTGAGTCTCCTAATGTATAGCTGAAGTCAACAATATGGTTTCCCTTTGCCTGCACTTTATGTTCTCTACTCAGTACTCATTCAGGCTAACTGTACTCCCGATTCACTTCACTGCTTCTATTTTTTCCCTCTGGCAACCAGGCATCAGCTTAATTTGTCATCTTTATAGTGTCAAATGTGTCAGGTTTACTGTGCCTGCTCTTTATGACATAAACTCTTCGGCTGAAGATGTACCATTACCCCAAAACAAAATAAGTAAATAGTTTTAAAATGAATAAGTTCTGGGGATCTAATGTATAGCATGATGCCTAAAGTTAATAACACTGAATTTTATACTGAAAATTTGCTAAAAGAGCATATCTTAAGTGTTCTTACTACACACACACACACACACACACACACACACACACACACACAAAGGTAACTTAAGAGATGGATGTGTTAGTTAACTTGATTCTAGTAATCATTTCACAATGTACGTATATATCAAATCATCACGTTGTACACTCTATATAATTTTTGTCAATTATATCTCAACAAGGCTGCAAAAAATAAGTAAATAGTGTTTCAATTCACCTTAACACATTATGTGTATGATCAATTTTTAAAATTAGAAAAAAAATGCTGAATTCCTTTTAAAAAGTGGTTCATGGGGTGCCTGGGTGGCTCAGTCAGTTAAGTGTCTGACTCTTGATTGCAAATTAGGTCATGATTCCACCATGGTCATGAGATAGAGCCTCACTTTGGACTCTGCACCTGGCATGGAGCCTGCTTAAGATTCTCTCTCTCCCTCTCCTTCTGCCCCTTCCCCCTCAAAAACATTAAGAATGAATGAATGAATGAATGAATAAATAAATAAATAAATAAATAAATAAATAGTGGTTCATAATATCTTGAAACACTAGTTTTTTAATAGTGTGCCTCACCAGCTTCACCTTTATAAAATAGCGAAACACAGATGACTGGTACAAAATAGTAAGAGAAATTGATAATTTCAGGATAATTTCATCACCTTTCATTATATATTAAGCATGTTCTTGTTATCATAGCCTCAATAAACCTCATTGCTAATGGCTTGGGATTCCATTGAGTCAATGTACCATAGATTACATAGTATTTATCTATTCTTGGATACTTAGATTGTTTAAAGTTTTCCCTATTAAAAACCAAAATAACTAGGCAACAGAAGCAAAAGGAAACAAAGCGGGATTCATCAAACTAAAAACTTCTACACACCAAAGGAGACCATCAAACAAATAACAAGACAACCTACCAAACGGGAGAAAATATTTGAAATCATATATCTGATAAGGGACTAATATCAAAATATATAAATAACTCATACAACTCAATAGCAAACAAACAATCTGATCAAAAAATTGGCTGAGTATCTAAATAGACATTTTTCCAAAGAAGACACACAGATGGCCAAAACGTACATGAAAAAGTGCTCAACATCACTAATCAGCAGGCAAATGTAAATCAAAACTTCAATGACATATCACTTGACATCTGTTAGAATAGCTATTATCAAAAAGACAAGAGATAACAAGTATTGGCAAGGATGTAAAAGAAAGGAAACCATCATGCCCTACTGATGGGAATATAAATTGGTGCGGCCAATATGGAAAACAGTATGAAGGTTCCTCAAAACATTAAAAATATAACTAGCATGACTGAGAAATTCCACTTCTGGGTACTTTGAAAATACTAACTTGAAAAGATATATGTACCTTTATTTCCACTGCAGCACTGTTTACAATAGCCAAGATACGAAAACAGCCACTGAGGTGTCCAGTGATGGATGCATCAATAAAGAAAATGTGTGTGTACATGTACACACACACGCGCACACACACACACACACACACACATACCTACACATATATATACATATATATACACAACATATATATACATATGCATTAATACAGAATATTAATCAGCCATAAAAAGAAGGAAATCTTGCCATTTGTGACAACATGGATGAACCTTGAGGGCATTATGCTAAGTGAAATAATTCAAACAGAGAAAGCACCATATGATCTCACTTATAGATGGAATCTAGAAGAAGAAGAAGATGAGGATAAAGAAGATGAAGGAGGAGGAGAAGCGGAAAGAGGAGGGGGAGGAGAAGGGGGAAGGAAAAGGAGGAGGAGGGGGAAGAGAAAGAGGAAGAGGAGAAGAAGAAAAAGAAGAAAACAGGAAGAGGAAAGCGAAGAGGAAGAGGAAGGGGAAGGAGAAGAAGAAAGAAAAGGAGAAGAGGAAGAACTCCTGGAAACAGAGACCAGATTAGTGGTTGCCAAAAGTGAGGGGTAAGGAGTGAGTCCAGTTATACAACAAATAAGTCATAGAACTATAAGGGAAAAAATAAAAATAATGCTAATTTTTAAACAGCCTTTTTACGTTTAGAATTATGTACAAAGGCTAAGCTAACAGGTAAATTCTTAGTCAAATATATTTTATATTTTTAAGACATCTGATAATTATTGACTATTCTTTGGAAATCCTTTTTATTTTCTGAAAAAAAAAAAGGAAGTTTCCTACATTTTCCTTGAACTTTCTTCCCATCTGCTAAATCTGGTAGATATTGAATCTCTTATAAATACCCAAAATGATTACACTTACTCTGTATCCTCCCCCCCCAATTTCCTACTATTTCTCTAATTTATGGAAATATGAGGAAAATTCTTTATACTCTGCTCTTGGATCAATGTCTTGCAATTGTCACTCAACAATCTTTTACTTACTATTCTTTTGAAAGCTCTAATTGTTGACTTATTTTTCTATTCTTTTCTTCATCTTTATCTCTAGTATAACCCTCCTCTTTCCTTTATATAAATTTTTAGCCATTCTGGTTCCTTTCTCCCTGACTTTAGCATCTTTTTACTTTATTCTTTGACTTCATCTCTGATTATTTTTGTGTCTAAAGGAGAAATACACAAATCCTCAATTACGATTAGAGATTTCAATGCTCTTTTCTCAGTAACTGATAGCACAAGTCCAGATCTTCTTCAACTTAAAATGGAGTTAAGTCCCTACAAACCCATCATAAGTTGAAAATGTTGTAAGTCAAAAAACATTTAATACCCCTAACCTACTGAATATCAGAGCTTAGCCTAGCCTATGTCAAATGTGCTCAGAATACTTCCATTAGTCTAGAGTTGGACAAAATTACCTACCACAAAACCCATTTTATAATCAGGTGTTGAATATCTTATGTCATTTATTGAATACAGTACTGAAAGTGAAAGACAAAATGGAGGTATGGGTACAGAGTGGTTGCATAAGAGTATGAGTCGTTTATCCTCACAATCACGTGGCTGAATGGAAGCTGTGGCTGTTGCTGCCCACCATCACAACAGAGTACTGTACCACATATCACTAGCCCAGGAAAAGATCTAAATTTAAAACTTGAATGGGCACCTGACTGGCTCCGTTGGTAAAGCACTGGACTCTTGATCCCAAGGTCATGAGTTCAAGCCCCACGTTGTGGCTTAATTTTTTTTAATTAAAAAAGAATTAAAGTTCGAAGTATCATTTCTACTGGATGTGAGTCACTTTTGTACCATCATAAAGCTGAAAAAGCAAAAGTTGAAACATCATAAATAGGGAACCATCTGTAATTAAGAATTTAGTAGGACATAGGAGACTTGAACAACATTATCCCAACTTAACCTAACATATAAAGCTTTAGAATCAACAACAGCAGACCATATATTCTCTTTTAAGTGCACACTGAAAAATTACCAAAATGTACTATATTCTGGGCCAGAAGACAAGACTCAACACATTTAAGAGCATTAAACTAATACAAAGTAGAAATTTTCTCTGATCACAGTAGTATTGAACTATAAGTGAATATCAGAAAGATATCTGGGAAATCCCAAAAATGCTTGAAATATAAGCAATACACTAAATAACCCATAAATCAAAGAAGAAATTACAACTGAAATTATTTTGAATTGAATAAAAATAAAAACACAACACACCAATATTTTTGGAAGATACTAAAGCAGTTCTTAGAAGGAAACAGATAGCATTAAAAGCTTATATTAGAACAAAAAAAGTTCTCAATGACCAAGTTTCTACCTTACGATGTTAAAGAAGGGCCAATTAAACCAAACGTAAAACACAGAAAAAACACAGTAAGGTTAAACACAGAAACTAATGGAACAGAAAATAAAACAATAAAACCAAAATTATATGTTTTGAAAGGTTAATAAAATTCATAAATTTCTATACAGATTGATAAAACAAAATGAAAAAAGACACAAATGTATTAAATACATGTTGAACTTGGTAGGCAACTAAAACATGTTAATGAACAACTTTCTTAAAGATACAAAATACCAGAAAAAAAATACATATGAAGACAAACTAACTTGCATCACATTTAACTACTTTCTTGGCACCAGCTTTACTCGTATGACAAAATGAAATTTCACATGACAAACAAAATTTTACTCCACATGTTCAGACTGGGTTGTGTTAGAAGTTTGCAATGTGCCATTGAATTTCTGTCCCATTTTTTACCTCCTTCAAAAAACAATTGAAGGGTTAAACACAGTACCAAATGTCTGTGTGAAAAATACCTCACCCCAGAAAGTTCTGCTAACGTTAACTGACAAAATACACCTTTCAAAAATGTTGGGGAACCTTTTCATGAGGCGTTTCTTTACTTAGGGATAAGAAGTTGCTTAAAATAAAGGTTAAGTGTCATATGCTGGTTAATTTAACTTTTAAAATAAGGAGTAAGCTAAAGCAATTACAAACCTTTCAAAATCAAGGCCTATCTGGATTGACAGGAAAAGGTGCAAATTATCTACTGTGGCAAAGCAGTGCAAAAAAGAACCAGGAAAACATTATAATGGTACCCAGGGGGTGAAAATGCAGGTAAAATAACATCTCATCTTTGTCATCATGAAGAATTTCCCTTATTATTTCTTTTCTAAGACTAGCTCATGTTATTATATAAAATCTCAATAGAAAAATTATGATATAGAGATTTTGATGAAATATGTGAAAAGAAGCATAATATTATGTTTTGAGTAAAAGATCCTTATTTATTATATTACTTTCAGCCCATATATTTGAAATTAGAGAGAAAATGTCCAAGCACATCTCCTTCTGTGTTTATTACAGTGCCTTGCACATAATACAATTACTCCATTAATAATAGTTTAATGACTGGTATTATGCAGAAAGATGTTTACCTTTTCTTCAATTATATTTCCCTGTAATTTGCCTTGATATCAGATATTAGAAAAATTGCACCATTAGCCTTGATAAGTCATATTTAAATAAGACTTTTACCAATATTCACTAATACAAATGCTTAAAGTGTGACATTGTATACAAATCAAACTGGTAGAAACTTGATATTTTTTTCTCAAATATCTTTTTCTTAAAAAGGTAGAGAATAGAATCCAGATTACTAAAATTTGGAAAGTGAAGTTTTAAAATTGAAAGTATTTCTGAATATATATAAATCACTTCTAAAATAAAAATACTGAAAACCAGCTAGAGGGTTAAACATAAAAAACAAATTGGATCAAATCATTATTAAATTGAGTACCATCAAGTTTTGATTTAATATACAATGGCATTTTATTTTTAAGTATAAAGTTTCATCAAATCAAATATACTGAAAACACCTACCAGACGGAAGACACTAGAATAAATGTCCTCCTTTGCCTAGAAGCAGATAAAACTGAACCAGGAAAAGACAAACTGATTTTTCACTATGAACTGTGGAGTCATAAAGGCTAAGAGAGAAGATCTAAAATTATAAGACTGCAACGTGGAACTGAATTAAGCTCCTGGTACATTGCTCAAAGCGTAGAGATAGAAGACGCTGGATTACTCCATTCCACTAAGAATGCAGTCTTTTAAAATTGCTACTCTGACCTGGGTCATTCTTCCCATCAAAGTTGCTTCACAGCCTCTGAATTAAGAAATCATTTTGAAGTAGAAGAAAAAAAATGAAGGAAATATAAGGCCATTTAAGTTATGTTCTCTGGAACAATGGTCAAAAAAAACCCCTCATAGCCACAGATAAAAAAATGTTTTAATAAATGAATTACAGGGGCGCCTGGGTGGCTCAGTCGGTTAAGCGTCCGACTTCAGCCAGGTCACGATCCCACGGTCCGTGAGTTCGAGCCCCGCGTCGGGCTCTGGGCTGATGGCTCAGAGCCTGGAGCCTGTTTCCGATTCTGTGTCTCCCTCTCTCTCTGCCCCTCCCCCGTTCATGCTCTGTCTCTCTATGTCCCAAAAATAAATAAACGTTGAAAAAAAAAATTTTTTTTTAAATAAATGAATTACAGTGACCCAGCTCTTAAGGCCTGATTTTCAATGTCCACAACTGCTGTTACCCAAAGAGGGAGAGAATATAATAACATAACGTTATTGCAATTTAATGGATGTAAGCAAGTTATTTCCTCAAATGGTAGCTCTCTCATGATGTTTATCTTTTTTTTTTCTTATATTCATTTTGTTTCTGAAGGGGAAAAACCACAAAGCTCTTTCTGAAGAAAGCATTGAGAGAAGGAGATCCACATTTCTTCAAAGAACCAATTTGAAAAATTAACATTGTATTTTTTCCTCATTAAAAAATAAATCTTTGTAAAATTATCATTTATTTATAAAAGAAATGAGAATAAATTGAGAATTTGTTCCTTCCTGAGTATTCTGACTTTTAAAATTATAGTTCATTCAAAATCCTACTCCTTACATTTTCACTTAAAAAGATACATCACATTTATTCACACATTGTGCCAGGCACCATGGAAAGCAGATGAATATGGTAATGGTAAAAAAAACAATCATATAAAATATTTAGTCAAATCATATTTATCCAAAATAGGAAAACCTTATAAAGCTTTCTAGAATTATTAACCAATTGTGAATGTCTAAGAGGTTCTCACATTTAATAGACAGTCTATGAATCCTTGTTGAATTAAATTGAAGAAAATTTTGGTAAGCAAGACCACATCTTTTCTTTGTTTACTCAAATGCTAACTTACATTCATAATTTAATATTCCTCCTAAATAGACTTTTTCTATATGACTACACCTTCATCTTTAAAATTCAGTATATTTCTATAACCTTTATTAGAATATGTTTCTACAAAATGTGGCATGGGTTCAAATTAGGTTCTTTGATCTACCAACTGCCAATTTCCTTAAATCTGCATTTTTTCATCTGTAAATGGGGATTATCACAAAAGAATTGAACATTAAATAATATACTACTGAAAATGGTTTGTGCATAAGAAAGTGATATATTATAACTAAATTGAATGTATTTCATATCATTTTATATTATTTTTTTAAATATTTAATTTTTGAGAGAGAGAGAGAGCAAGTGAGCATGAGCGGTGGAGGGGCAGAGAGAGAGGTAGACACAAAATGTGAAGCAGGCTCCAGGCTCTGCGCTGTCAGTACAGAGCCCAATGTGGGGCTCAAACTCACGGACCTGGAGACCATGACCTGAGCTGAATTTGGACATTTAACTGACTGAGAGACCCAGGTGCCCCTGTGCAATTATTTTTTAAGCATTCATTATGCTATATCCTGGAGGGTATTTTTCCCCCAAACTAACCAAATACTCAGGAAATTAACTTAATAAATGATGGCATAAATTAATTACTTATTATTCATTGTTCCATTGTTTGATAAAACAAAAGTTTTAGCAAATGACTTAAATTACATAGGTGTGTTTCAAGGATTCATTCTTTCAGAGGATTTATTTCATTTAGGAATTCACTTACTTTTAGGACGAAGTGGAAGGACCATGACTATGGATTCTCGTACAAAGTTTGGGAAAAAAGAAACAGTTATTTAGCACTTACTATATTAGGTACTGTTCTAAACATTTCACAAGGATGATTTCATTGACTCTCTGGTCAATCTCCTGAGAAAGGTACTATTATCACTATACTAAAGATGGGGAAACTGAGGTTAATGGAATTTAAATTAATGGCCAAGGTGCACATTTAGTAAGTGGCAGAGAGGAACAGGAAGAAGATTCTGGTTTCTAGTTTATTACTTAATATTTTAGAGTTCCTCCAATATCACCTCTCTCATTTTTATTATTGTAGTCGACACACAATGTTATATTAGTTTCAGGTGTGCAACATAGTCATTCAACAATTCTACACATTACTCAAGGCTCATCCATCATGTAGCTGTATTCATCAATCTGTCAATATATATTATTCCAGTATTATTGATATATTGCCTATGCTCCACTTTTCATCTCCATGACTTATTTATTTTAAAGCTAGAAGTTTGTTCCTCTTACTTTTCTTTGCCCATTTTGTCAAATATCATTTCTTATCACTTTATGATAAATAATGCCATTTTAAACATGTTAAGTATACATTTAAGCTAAATATAATTTTAATAACTTTTGTTTGTACTGAGTGCAACTAAAATTAACTGAATCTTTATTTTCATAATCCATATGGCTCTTAGGACATAAATGTACCCTAACCTATTAAAATAAGGATTTTTTAAAATAATATCATTAAGATATCTTTATTATGATTAATTAAAATACATAATGGTAACCACTACCACATCATCCCACAAAGCACTCTAGAACACTATATATTTGACTGAATACTGTTTTTTTTTACGTTTTTATTTAAATTTCAGGTAATTAACATTCAGGATAATAATAGTTTCTGGTGCGCAACAGTGATTCAACACTTCCATACCATACCCAGTGCCCATCACAGCAAATGCACTCCTTAATCCCCATCACCTATTTTACCCATCCCCCTAACCACCTCTCCTCTGGTAACCATCAGTTTGTTTTCTGGGTTTTTAAAAATATTTTTTAATATTTTTTTAATGTTTATTTATTTTGAGGGAATGAGAGACAGAGTATGAGTGGGGGAAGGGCAGAGAGAGGGAGGGAGACACAGAATCCAAAGCAGGCTCCAGGCTCTGAGCTCTCAGCACAGAGCCTGATATGAGGCTTGAACTCACAAACCATGAGATCATGACCTGAGCCAAAGTCAGATGCTTAACCAACTGAGCCACCTGGCACCCCACCATGAGTTTGTTTTCTATAGTTTAGAGTCTGCTTCTTGTTTTGCCTCTCTCTTTTTTTACCCTTTGCTCATTTGTTTTGTTTCATAAATTCCACATGTAAGTGAAATCATACAGTATTTGTCTATGACTGAATTATTTCATTAAGATAATACTCTCTAGCTCCATCCATGTCATTGCAAATGATAAGATTTTATTCTTTTTGAAGGCTGGGTGCTATTCCATTGTGTATATATACCATCTCTTTATCCATTCATCAATGGATGAACACTTGGGCTGTTTCTATAATTTGGCTATTTTAAATAATGCTGCTATAAACATCGAGGTACATGTATCCTTTTGAATTAGTGTTTTTGTATTCTTTGGGTAAATACCTAGTAGTGCAATTGCTAGATCATAGGGGACTTTTATTTTTAACTTTTTGAGAAACCTCCATATTGTTTTCCAGAGTGGCTGCACCAGTTTGCATTCCCACTAAGAGTGCATGAAGGTTTCCCTTTCTCCACATCTTCGCCAGTACCTGTTTTTTCTTATATTGTTGATTTTAGTCATTCTGACAGGTGTGAGGTGACAGTCTTAATAACATATTATTTTTTCAGGCTTAATGTCATACTTAGAACAAATTTAAAGATCTTACCATGACCCACAAGTCCTATATGTTCTGTCCTCTAGCAACCTTCTGATTTAATTTTCCCCTTCTCTCCCTCTTCAGCTTGCTTCCCTCCAATACTCAAGGCAGCTTTCCTCATAGGGTCTCTGTAAAGCTCTTACCTCTCTGCCTGGAGCACCATTTCCCTGGATATTCATAAACTCCCTTTCTCATCTCACTGGGGACTGGCTCAAATGACACTTCCTCAGAGAGGCCTTTTTTACTTTTTACTGTATCTATAATAACACCTCCATGTCTCTCTATCCCCTTGCTCTTATTTATTTATTTATTAATTATTTTATTATACTTAATTCTATTATCATTATAAGATACATTTATTTCTGTCTCCCCACCAGAATGTCATCTTCATGAGAGCAGAGACTTTATCTTTTTTTGTTCAATACAGCTTCAATATGGTATAGAATAGTAGCTTCTCAAGAAATATTTGTTGAAGAAATAAAAATTTGTACTTGTTAATTACCTCTGATAAAGGTTATTCATAATAGCCTTTGACAAAAGCCATCAATTTTACTAATGGATTACTTTGATATTAATAGAAGTAATAAATCAAGATATTGATTTGAAAGATATTATGTAACTTCATATTTTTTGGTCATTTCAGATTAGGTGGCATATGAGGCCATAAGTTAGAGGAATAAAACAACACCAGACCAGGAATTAAGAGACTGGATTCTGATACTTTCTATGTGTATGGCTTTAGTCAAGGCATTTCACCAGAAAGGATGCCATAGACTCAATACTATCAAAATCCTACTTAAAGATAAAAAAAATGCCCAAGTTCAAAAACATATTATGGAAGAGTCTGGTTTATAACCTAGGTATGTTAGTCTCTAAAGTTCATTCTCTTCTCTATAGCCTTTCTTCTTCATTAAACTCAAGAAGAAAGTTGACATTTATGTGATTTAATCTGTGAAAATCAGTCAAATAGCTTTTATAATAGTCAACCACTATACTATTTCATTCATAGGGTAAATTTTTGGGTGTTGTCCATATATCTTTTCATTTGTTTTATAATCTTATTGATATAGAAATACTGATTACAGAAGGGGGAAAATGCTAGTATAAAATTCTTGACCAGAAAAAAAATTAAAAATTATCAAATTGACACACCAATTCAATTCATATCGTGGAAGAAAATTAACCAGAATGCCATTAAACATAAGCACTAATTTAGAATTCTTGTGTCATGAAAATACTCCAAAGGAGTGTTCTGTCTTAAGGAAGAGGCAAAACATTTTAAAACTTTAATAAGAAAGGTCAAAGTTCAACTATTTCTGGAATAGTAGTCAAGGAAGTAATTGGAAACAAGAGAAATAGTTTTTTTTAAGTTTGGTTTAGTGTTGGTTGATTTACTTAGGTTTATCAAGAGAAGTAGGAAAATAAGTACAAAATCTAATGAAATGAGGATTACAGTAGAACATTTTCAGTTTTACAAAGTGTCTCAAAGTCACTCCTTTTGGTCAAGAGTGGGGGGAAACTAAGTCTCAATTATTGCCTATAACTGTGTGTAACTGTCAAATCTATACCACTTGGGCCAATTTTAATCTCAGAATCTTATAACTTTGTCTTTGTAGTGAAGTTTCAGTCTTTCATCAAGTGGATAAAATATACCACACAAAGGTTGAGACAAAGGTATTACCATAAGAATTATCAGAAAGCCTTGGATAATACCTGTTAGTCAAGTCCTGCTGCTTATGGGATCAGCCAGGATAACAAATCCCACCACACCCAGAACTATAAAGAAGAGATGTGGCTTCATATAATTTTTTACATTCCTAAATTACCCAGAATAATAAGATAAGGGGGGGGGAATCTTAAGAATCTCATTTTAGTAATTAGAAAACAGAGAAAGGGAAAGATAATTGACAAAAGAAAGCAAAGGAAGAAAAAAGAGCCTCAGTGGACCTGGGCATTGGAGAATCCTGATCTGTAAGTCCTGTGTGGAAACCATCTATGTTCAGTAAGTAGTCTGCTGCTTGACCTGAGGTTCTTTGGAAAGACGTCTCTTGCTCTCTCTCTTTTTTTTTTTTTTTTTTTTTTTTTTTGCATATCAAGGTGTTTATTTCTCTTTTCTTTCTTTTTTCTTCTTTTTTTAAAATTGAAATCAGGGGCGCCTGGGTGGCGCAGTCGGTTAAGCGTCCGACTTCAGCCAGGTCACGATCTCGCAGTCCGTGAGTTCGAGCCCCGCGTCAGGCTCTAGGCTGATGGCTCAGAGCCTGGAGCCTGTTTCCGATTCTGTGTCTCCCTCTCTCTCTGCCCCTCCCCCGTTCATGCTCTGTCTCTCTCTGTCCCAAAAATAAATAAACGTTGAAAAAAAATTAAAAAAAAAATAAAATTGAAATCAAAATTAGTTAACATATAGTGTAATAATGATTTCAGGAGAATTTAGGATTCATCACTTACATATAACACCCAGTGCTCATCCCAATAAGTGCCCTCCTTAATGCCCATCATCAATTTAGTCCACCCCCCTACCCAACCCAGCAACCCTCGGTGTGTTCTCTGTATTTAAGAGTCTCTTATGGTTTGTCTCCTTCTCTGTTTTTATCTTATTTTTTCTTCCTTTTTCCTATGTTCATCTGTTTTGTTTCTTTAATTCCACATATGAGTGAAATACTCTGATATTTGTATTTCTCTGACTGACTTATTTCACTTAGCATAATACATTCCCGTTCCATTCATATTGTTGCAAATGGCAAGATTTGATTCTTTTTCATCACTGAGTAATATTCCATTGTATGTGTATACCATATCTTCTTTATCCATTTGTCAGTCGATGTACATTTGGGCTCTTTCTATAATTTGGCTGTTGTCAATATGCTGCTATAATTGTTGGGGTGCATGTGCCCCTTCTAATCAGCATTTTTGTATCCTTTGGATAAATGCCTAGTAGTGCAATTGCTGGGTCATAGGGTAGTTCTTTTTTAACTTTTTGAGGAACCTCCATACGGCTCTCCACAGTGGCTACACCAGTTTGCATCCCCATCAGCAATGCAAAAGGGTTCCCTTTTCTCTGTATCCTTTGCCAACATCTGTTGTTGCCTGGGTTGTTAATTTTAGCCATTCTGAAGGTGTGAGGGGGTATCTCATTGTGGTTTTGATTTCTACCTCCCTGATGATAAATGATGTTGAGTATCTTTTCATGTGTCTATTAGCCATCTGGATGAAAGACATCTCTCTTCTGATGCTACCTGATTTTGTTCAATTCTGTAAGAGTCTCAGTTTAAGATCTCCCATAGGCATGGAAGTCCAGGAGGTGAATATATTATGTAATTTTTAACTGTGATGTGTAAACAAAAGGTTGATTCCCTGGAATTTTACTGGAGTTTGTGATTAACAGTACCTGATAGGGTACTTTCTAATAAGGATTAAGATCAAAGTTTAATGGTGTAATTTCCAGTTAACCAGGGTTACTAGCTGAAGGTTATGTAGTCGTTCCTATAGTTTATCCAGGGAAAAGTATCCTGATAATAAACTGGAGTATCTTATATTAAACATCTATACTATTTGACCATGTGGAGCTACAGAAATGGCAGAGTCAAGAATTAGTGGTGAAAAGCTCCATATAGCTATATATTTCTATTAGAATGTATGTAGTAGCTACAGGACCTAAGACATTGGTTATAGCATCTGAAATTCTGTGGATATTTTTGCAAGTTTCAGTTTTGAAATGCCATTCATTTCTATTTTTCTTGAGTTGGTAGGGGCAGTGGTTTCTGGATGATACGCAGAACTTCAGAGTTACTTAATTTTACTCATCTAACGTAATAAGTACCTCTATTACTGGGGAAATAGTTCAGGTTTCCTCAAGTGAGAAGCACAAAGTCTAAAAGTTTCTTTACTGCTTAAGAGCAGCTGTTTTACATCAAGAAAAGGTCAACCAAAAAAACAGACATACAACATTAATAGTATATACAAAATCACACAAGGGATAACTAAGTAAAATCCATTTGTTGATGCTCAAAAGGGCCTAAGGGTTTGGCCCATGTCCATGTCTCACCTCTGTAGTTTTCCTAGGATTGTATGATTAACAGGATATCACCAGAGAAAAACTTAACAGTCTTATCGAAGTTTTTCCATTTCAGCACTCAAGGCAGCCATCTTGGTGCTATTGAAGTAGAGCAAATCTTATCTGTTCTAACATGTTCTTTCAGAATCAGGTGCTTAAGCAACAGCTGACTCAAGATTTGATGCCAATATTCAGGAGTTCATGTTGTCTTTGATTTTTGGACTCACTAGATAGCCTGGGAATGAGTTAAAGCAACTTATTTAGCATTTTAATCTGTGAAGGCATTATCCTTTGCTATACTATTTTTTTATATATTTGTCAATTTTACCTAAAGCCAATTCTTCTAAAAGAGGTAAGGCATTTAACAGACCTTTTAGGTGGCTGCC
The DNA here is from genome assembly GCF_014898765.1 of Herpailurus yagouaroundi. Lineage (NCBI taxonomy): Eukaryota > Metazoa > Chordata > Mammalia > Carnivora > Felidae > Herpailurus > Herpailurus yagouaroundi. The sequence continues at coordinate 16,090,290 of NW_024412407.1, forward strand.
ATGTTTACTGAAAGCACCCATTGCAATGATGAAGCCACACTGCTTCTAAAACATACCAAAATAATGAACCTTGTCAAAATAGAGCTCCTATCCAAGAGGACACTTGTTCCATTATCTCTAGCTAACTGGTAGACCCCAGAAAGATCTTAAGTTTCAGTAATTCTTGAAGATTTGTCCTTTGGGAGATAGATGGATTTAAACAAGTCTGAGTGGGTTATGACAGCATGACCAGTTTGAGAGTCTCCTTGTTTGGTGTAATCTGCAAACAGTACAAACTCTGGGTTGTTTTAAGGATATTCAAGGAAGTCAAAGTGCAGTAAAGGCAAATTTCCAAATACGGTTATAATAGTCTTATTGTTCATCTTTCTCTTGATAAGAGAGAAAAAAAGGTAGATCACTTTCCAGAGATCTAGTGCCATTTTTTAAAACATGAAAACTTAATCTTGATGTGTCATTCTTTCTTGAATTATATTTTGTCCAGTAATCATACTAAAATTACAGAATTTCCATCTTATAAGGAATCATAAATGTCATCTATACTATTTCTACATTTATTGTAAGATTGTAAAACTAATATACATAATGTAGAACATTTAGAAAATAAGTATAGAGATAAACAGGGAATTAATAATGATTCCCAGAGCCACTATTCAAAAATGATCAGTTTGGGGGCACTTGGGTGGCTCAGTTGGTTAAGCATCTGGCTCTTGATCTTGGCTCAGGTCACGATCTCACAGTTCATGAGATCAAGCCCCACATCGGACTCTGTGCTGATGGCGAGGAGCCTACTTGGGATTCTCTCACTCCCTCTCCCCTGCTCATGTGCACTCTCTCTTTCAAAGTAAATAAATAAACATTAAAAATATAAATTTCTACATGCTGATGTATATTTCCATTCTTAATATATCTATAATTTGTATGGTTATGATAATTATGTGCATAAGTTAGTTCTCTGCCTTGTGCATTATATATTTTAAACAATTTTCATGTCTTATATTTTCATAAACATTTTTAATGACATAATAATATTCCATCAGGTATATAGTGCACAGATTTCTAAACCATTGTCTTATTTCTAGATTTTAATTTCTAAGTTTTCAAAATTATAAATAATATAAAAGATAATATTTTATAGGTATCATTATTGCATTAAAGCATACTCCCAGTAATAATATTATTGATGAAGGGAGTGAATTGCTATTGTCATCCAATTCAGTTGCCAAGTTGTCTGCAGCATTATTTTCCTTCTTGAAAATATCAAATGAGAGTGCCCACTGTATCATTTTGCATCCTAAGTATATTTCATTAACATTGTAGTCAATTTGATAGGCAATAGGAAGAGGAAACAATGACAGAAAAGCAAAAGAGACAGAAATAAATCCAGAAGTGTGCTTGCATCATGAAAACCAAAGAAGAAGGACTGAATATGTGAAGTATGGTCTTTAAAGACTGGTGCTACAAAAAAGCAATTAGCTGTTATTAATTGAAATGTCCCTGGTGACTCTCAAAGAGTAATCAAAGTGGAGTATGGGGGCAGATGTCAGACTAGAGGAGGTTAAGATTATTTGGGATTAGAAATTAGAGGAAATGTATGTACATAAAATATACTTTTAAGGCTTGAGAGAGGATAGAGAGTGAAAGCTTAGGGAGAAAGCAGGGAGGAATATTTTAGAGATTTGGAACTTGAGCTTAGTTTTAGATGAATAAACAAGGAGCAGACCAGAAGAGAATGCGAATGAGAAAGAACAGACTTTAATAAAAGTTTCTGCATATGGTTAAACAGAATCCTGTAAATACAATGAAACCATTCATTTCTCTTTAAAAAATATTTTTGAAGAAAAAAATAAACATGTTTTGAACAAAACACTCATTTTTCTTCCTGTGCTTTCATTTGTATTTGTTTATATCTTGAATGTTCTTAATTTTAACACTTCTATGTTCCCACAATTAATTGCACTGTCATCCTTGAATAGAGATTTTCATCTTAATACATTTGGGGGAAGATACTGAGCTCTTTATCACATATCACCACCTTAAAAGATGTGTTTTTCTAAAACACTGTATTTTAATAAAAGTTCTAGGAATATTTTGGTTGTTGACATATGATGTAGTAATATATGATATTTCAAAAGTCAACAATCATTTCCCAATATACACTGAAAGGAAATATTAAAGGGGATTTTGATTTTTACCTAGTGATTTAAGTCACTGAGAGCAGCAAATATGACCATTTAGGCCTACACTCATTTTTCTTCAATAAAAAATGTGTTTGAAACTACTTACGTAAACAGTTGTTTAAATTCTTCACCTGATTGTTCTAGCGGAAGACAGAAACTTTGACAATTTCTAAATTAGTCAAGTTAAGAACCAAGTATTGAGTTTGACTTCTCCCTGTACCTGAGTACAAACAAAAATCACTAAATGAAATAAGTCAAAGAAAGACAAACATCATATGATTTCACTTATATGTGGAATCTTAAAAATGAAACAAAACCATAGAAACCGACTCATAAATACAAAGAACAAACTGGTGGTTGCCAGAGGAGAGGAATGTGGTAGGTTGGATGAAGGGGTTTAGGAAGTACAAACTTCCAGTTATAAAATAAATAAGTCACAAGGGATGAAATGTACAACATAAGAAATATAGCAATAATATTGTAATAATGTATGGGTGACAGATGATGACCCACTTGCAGTGAGTGCTGAACAGCGTATACAATTGTGGAATCACCATGTTGCACACCTGAAACTGATATAATGGTGTATGTCAACTTCAATTGTTGTATGTATGTATACTTCATTAATAAAAATAAAAAAATATTAAATCACTATGCCTGGATAAAATGTGAAACACAATTTAGCCAGCCTCTGCTGTACCTTTTCTGCATAATAGCAGATACGTGACTGTAAAAAGCATCTAGTTTGATTTTAAAATTGTTTCCCAATTGATATATTGATATATTGCTTGACTTATGTCAAACATTTTCTGGAGCACCTGGGTTACTGAGTCTGTTGAGTGTCCAACTTGGGCTCAGGTCATGATTTCGTGGTTCCTGAGTTTGAGGCCCACATCAGGCTCACTGCTGTCAGCAAGAACCCCACTTCAGATCCTCTGTCTGCCTCTCTCTCTGCCCTTCCCCTGCTCATGCTCTCTCTCTCAAAAATAAATAAAACATTAAAAAAGAAAGAAAAACATTTTCCATTATCACAGATAATCATAAATTTGTTTAAAACACAGTTTTACTTAAAATTATGAACAAAACAAAACACCAAAACAGGGGAGAGGCACCTGTAAGATGTAAGTTATATGAAATGCTATGATAGTTAAACACTGTGCATAACACAGGTGTTGTGATAAAGCAAGGCACCTGGTTACAAGATAATCTGATTAATGAGAGAAACTGACCAATAAGAAAAAACTACTCTGATGCACTTACTAGCATCTTCCAGAAAGTTCATCTGAACCTTTGTTTAGGACAAAGGCATGCTCAAATGTCTCCACTGAAAGCAATTAATTAATTAATTACCTAATTAATTAAGTACCTAGATGGATGCATTCTTTCTAAGTAAAAAAAAAAAAAAAAAGGAAGAAGAAGAAAAAGAAAAAGAAAAGAAAGGCCACAAGCATGGCCCTACTGATTACTACTCATTGGACAATACACTTTGCTTCACAAAACAGGAAGTATGCTTGACAAATCTTTTGCAAATTCAATCCCATTTTAAATAAATGTGTCTAATTTGTTACTTAAAGGTTTCCATAACTGCATTATTTTACAATATAGAAATTCTATAGCCACTTTTTAATCTGCTCATATTGTTATTGAAGCAAATGTAGGTTTTTCATAAACTTTTAAAAAGCACATTATCACAATTTCAATACTCTTGTGCACGAATATGAAAATATCATGCCTGCATGAAATTCCTGCAGAGAGCTACATTTATATATGAGATATATGTGCATATATGTGTTTGTATATATATCTTGCTGTATTTCTGTTTACATACATCTGTGTATGCATTTTATATACGTACATGGGAATGCCTTGCTAATAGTGCTAATGAAATCCTCTGTGCCCGAAATACATATTAGTTGGCAGAGTCACTGTCTGTGCCATTAACTTTTTGGAATAAAATACTCCAGTCTCTTCAATGTCTATATAGAGGTAAAGCTCGGGGAACAAATCTGGTGCCCCCAACTAATCCAATTAAACATTGTTTAAATATAGTTCTATTTGCATGTGTAAATATCTTTGGGTAAAGAAGATTTTCCTACTAGATTTAGGAGAAATTTTTATTGTTATGAAATTTGCTTACTGAACAAGCTGAACTCTAAAATACAATCTTCTTTAAAATATGCTATTTCATATCTACATTTCTTGCTTGCTTCTAGAGGGTATCTCTTCCAAGTCCATACCTTTATGATAATTTTTAAATATTAGAACTATTATATTTATAGGTATTAAAAAGTCAAGTCCAGTTTAAATAATAACTTCAATGTCTTAGCCTGTTCCAAAATTTTCCACAATCCCTTTTTTTTCTAGTTAGTTAACTCTTGCTTATTGTTTAGATCTTGGCTTAATCATCTCTGAGGCAGAAAGATTTCCTTGACATTTTTTGCTAGATCATGCCAAAAGAAATCTCAGAGACTAATATAAATATTAATAGAAGCATTTTGACTTGTAGTGCTTGCAAGAGGGTCTAACCTTTGGGAGAACTGGACTTCATAAAAAATAATATGTCAAATATGTACAAAAAATGTTTTAGTTTATTAATTATTCGTATTGTTCCTAAAAGATCAGTTTTCTCACATAATTACATCTGCAAGGGGCAACATTTCCATAGATCTTAATAATGAAAAAGCAGTGATGTTGTTTTTATTAAGAAGTAAGCAACTTACTACCAAGGGGACCAAGGCTTTGTTTACTTGGGGGACTAGTATTAGATAGATATTCTCTGTGTGTGTTTGTGTGTCTCTGTGTGCGGTTTATCTTAAAATGCAAAGTCTTCTCTTACGATCTGTGATATTTGTACTTAGTCATAATGGTATAAAGGGTCAGTTTTGAGGGGCGCCTGGGTGGCTGAGTTAAATGTCTGGCTCAAGTCATGATTCTGTGGTTTGTGAGTTTGAGCCCTATGTCGGGCTCTGAACTGACAGCACAGAG
>NW_024412407.1:16095551-16107435 GCF_014898765.1 Herpailurus yagouaroundi
AAGAAGGGTCAGTTTTTCTTTCTCCATCACAGCTCTCCCCAACATATAATTTCCTATGACCATGTGCCTCTCCCTCAAAACACAGCTCTGTGTATACATTCCTTTGAGTGATTCTTAAGTTAATGTTATTCCAGGCTCAATGAAGCTAGGGCTCATAAGCTGTTTTGTTCAACAACGCATTGTAGTATCTGGAAGATGATACACATATGTGGGCATACACACATACATCTGCTTTTGTTCAACATTAGGATATGAAAATGTATGTCATCTCCAGAGTAAAATAACCTTAATTATGCTAAAAATATCTTTTCTACTTGTTAAATACAGTGTAACATTTGATATACTAAATACCCAAAGGCAGAATATCAACCTAGAGTTGATACCTTAGTTTAGTGCATAAATATGTGAATGACTGGTTTGACAATCTTCTAGTTCTAAAATTTATGTGACTTAGGGTTGTAACAATTTAGTTATTTGCTTTTTTCATTGGGTTATTTATTCATTCACTTATCTACTCTATATTTGATTACTATGGCTCAGTCTCTGGGTAAATTTCAGGTAGACACATAGTATTAGAAGGGAGGAGAACAACTGATTCAATCCTAGGTGAATGAAAATCAAAGCTTTTGCTTCCTTACACAATTCACCCTAGATCATGTTTATATCACTTGATGAACTCCTGTTTAAAATCTATTTTGGGACACCTGAGTGGCTCAGTTGGTTGAGAATCTGATTCTTGATTTCGGCTCAGGTCATGATCCTAGGGTCATGGGATCGAGCCCAGCGTCAGACCAGCACTGAGCATGGAGCCTGCTTAAGATTCTTTCTCTCTTCCTCTGCCCCTCTTCCCTGCTTGTACTCTGTCTCTAAGTAAAAAAAATATATATATATATATATATATATATATTTATCTTTTATATATATATATATCTACCTATAGGTAATATCTACCTATGTGGTAATATCTATATCTATATCTATATCTATATCTATATCTATACATCTACCTATCTATATATAAAGGTAATATCTACCTTTATATATATATATATATATGGAAAGATTCTTGTCATTAAAGAAATTTCTCTTCAAAACTTTCTCCAAAATTTCATACCCAAATGCCTACTATTCCTCTCAGTTGTCACTTATAAACCCGAAATTAACCTGTCCCAAACTAAACTGACTAGTTTTTCCTTCAAAACTGTTCATTCTTCAGTATCTTATACCTCAGTAATTGGCATCCCCATGTACCTTCAGTACCACCTATAATACAATATAGAAGTCTAGATACCCCACTATATTTTTATTCTCTATTAACTTCCAAATTTAATCATTCACCAAAGATTATAATCTGCAAAGCATTCTTTACATCTGTCTGGTCTGGCCATTCTATCCATCCTTGATGTAGCTCCCTTGATTTAGGGGATCATCAGCAACTCCTGCTTCATTATAATGGCCTCCTAACAGGTCCCCTTCATGCTAATTTAGAGCACTCCCCAAACCATTCCCAATCAATTTTTGGTGTAATTAGAATGGTCTTTGGGAGTGCCTGCGTAGCTCAGTCGGTTAAGCGTCTGACTCTTGGTTGGCTCAAGTCATGATCTCACAGTTCGTGAGAGCAAGCCCTACGTCAGGCTCTGTGCTGACATCGAAAGCCTGCTTGAGATTCTCTCTCTCTCCCTTTCTCATTCCCTCCCCCAAGTTGTGCTCTCTTTCTTTCAAAATAACAACAACAACAACAACAACAAAGAATGGTCTTTCTAAAGTGCAAATGTGGTCGTGCCACTCCCTTTCCACATGTTTCCTACTTTCCTCATAGCCTCATCTGCTGCAACTTTCCAACTTACACTCTGTGTTTCAACCCTACTTACCTCCTAGCCGGTACACAAAACTTCCCACTTCATCTCACGTCTCAGCCTTCAGACAAGTAAATACAGCTGCCCAATATGTCTTTTCACATCTTGCTTGTCCTTCACCCAGCTACTTCCTACACATTCTTCAAAACTCAGTTTGGGTATAACTTTCCTCAGAAAGCCTTACCTTACTCCCTACACAGTGCTCCCTCTGTGTGTCTCTCAGTCCAGTATAGACATAGGTTTAGAAGAGACCTAGAACGCTCCTCCTACTACCTGCTCTTCATATCTGCTCCTCTTACCACTCGGTGAGTTACGGGAGTACAGACCTTTTATTTTCTGCTTTATTCCCAGTGCTTGGCACAGATAAGCATTCAGTAACTAGATGAATAAATAAACTAAAGGCTCACAGTATGGTTAGAGTGAAAGCTAGATAAGAAAAGAATTTTACTGTATTTGCTGTAAAAGACATATAGGAGGCATTATTGCATAATGATTAAGTGGGGTCAGACTGCTTGTGTCTGAATCCCATTATCACTGGAAATTTGAGCAAGTGATGACTTATTTGTAGCTTAGTTCCCTTGTAAAATTTGGTTAATAAAGTAAAATATATGAAGTTCTCAGCACAGTTCAGTGCACATGCACACACACACACACACACACACACACACACACACACACAAAGCCCAATAAACATGGTTTGTATGTTTTAAAAAATGCTGATTGGGAGCACTGGGAATAAAGAGACTAGCTCAAGAAATGCAAGGAAAGTAAAGATGTGAGTGAAGTGATTTTTGAGCGAATTATTTGCATTTTGAATTAGGAACAGAATCTTGTCAAGTGAAGAATGTGGCATTTTATTTACTATTCTTTATTATGCCATCCTAAATGCATTTCTAAAAGTTCTGAAAATTGAGTTATTGAAACTCAGTTATGTATCTGAATGATGATATCCATATTGACAAGTAGATTACAACTGAATAGCAGGGTATTTTACAATTATATAGCATAGATAGCATAGCATATCTTAGACAATTCAAAATTTGATTCAAGCATTTAAAAAAGAGTTTACAAACATATTCTTTTCTAAATTTCTATATATTAGTAAATCTTGTCCAAACTAATTTTGTCTTATTTTTTACTGATATCCTGAAAAATAAAGTTACATGAACACTATTATGGTAGACTCATTTATGAGAAGATATTTAATGAATGGCACATCTGCAGATATGTCTGTCTTTAAAGATTGGCTGACGATAGAGCTGTCTTTATGATATGATCTATGTAGGCCTTCAAATATTGGCATATTCTGAATTTTATGCATTGAAGACACTTTTTATGGATAGCCATTTTGTTAACAAAATGGTGAATATCTTAAAAGGAAGTTAAACATTAGAGACATATTGATAAAACCACTATAACTGGAAAAATAAGATATATTTTAAATTGAGCTTAGTGAGAATAAATGTGCTATGACAATTTTTAAAATTTAAATAAAAAATGTAAAAATTACAATAGGCAATCTTAGACTACCTCACATCACAAGAAAGATATTAGTCAAAATACATATTTTCAAAGTTTGACCTAAGAAATCTTTTTCCAACCAAATTCTTATACAAATTCCAAGCATATCAAACAACAAAAAGGAATCCCTTTTATTAAAGTGAAACAACTTGGCCATCCTCTTCTCTGACTCCCTGAACCTACCCCAAAACAGCTCCTGAAGCCTTTCCATGGAATCCCAACTCTTCCAACAGTTTGTAATCTAGATCGCTAGGTCAAGATTGAAACGTGTTACAATTCACTGCCAGACTATATCTAAAATATTGCAGTGAGTGCTCGCTGCTGTACTTAAAAAAACTAAAATCCATTTTGGAGGACAGCAAGATAATGCTTAAGTGACTGAAAATCATGTTAATGGGGATTGATTGGTTGGTTGAAAGATATGGGGATGTTTAGCAGAAAGGATAGAAGAATCAGCAGTGATAGGATATTGGATTTTATGTTTATGAAAGCCTATAATGTGGGAGAGTTCCAAATGCCAAACTTGGATATAAAAATATCCTTTTTAAAGAATGAATGATTCAAATGAGAGAAAGATTTAAGAAAATTCAAGGGCCAACACCACTGGCTCAGATTTTTTTTATCCACTCCCCCACTCCCATATGATGATAGGCATGTTTTTGCCAGGGTACATATGTAGTTTGGCTTATGTATATAGGTACTGCTTGCTACACCTGACACTATAGCTGTGTTAATTCTAATAACATTTGAACACTTATTGGTGCTTACAAGGTCCCAGATGCTATGCGAGTTGTGAAGGTCAATAAATGGACAAGACATGGTCTCTGTCTTCAGTCTATTAAGGAAAACTAGCATGTCAACCAAAAACTACAATACAATATGTGGGTGAGGAAGGGGGATATAAACAAAGCACTATGGGAAACAAAAACTAAGAAGCAAATTAGTCCTCTTGGAGAAGTCAGTGAAGGTTTTGAAATGGCAATATGAAACTGATGTTAAAGACTGAGTTTACGGGGCACCTGGGTGGCTCAGTCGGTTAAGCGTCCGACTTCGGCTCAGCTCATGATCTCACAGTCCGTGAGTTCAAGCCCCGCGTCAGGCTCTGTGCTCACAGCGCAGAGCCTGGAGCCTGTTTCAGATTCTGTGTCTCCCTCTCTCTCTCTGTCCCTCCCCTGTTCATTCTCTGTCTCTGTCTCAAAAATAAATAAAAACGTTAAAAAAAATTAAAAAAAAAAAGACTGAGTTTACCAAGTGATGAGATGGGAAAATCTATCTCAAATGAAGTTAGCAGTGTATGCAAATGTGCTGAGACATGAATAGGTAGGAAACCTTTAATGTTGTTGGCAACTAATGCGCCTGGGATGTTAATGATGGAAAGATGTTCTGGGGGAAGATATGTATAAGAGTTTGAACTCTGTGGGTGATAGGTATCCCATCTTTGAACGAACTACATTTATGATAGACTTGCTGCCTTGGTGTATGGAGGTGTGAGAAGAAACAGGACTAAGCCTAGTATTATATTTTTTCCATACCAGTGGTATATAAAAGTAAAGTCAATACAGAGGAATAGAATATTGCAATATTAAGTGTTAGAAAGAATAGCTCTGCTATTCATACAACCTTTTAGAAGTGGCATACAAATGCGTACTTTCATTTCAACATTGCACTTAAGATAATTTAGACAGTGGAGAAATCAAAAAGATTTAGATGATGTTCCTTTTCCCCTAAACACACAGTGTAAATTTCCTAAACCAAGGACTTTCTTCTACAAGTAACAGTACAATAATCAGAACCATGCAATTAATTTGATACAATATCTAATCTACAGACCCTGCTCCATTTTTGGCAACTAATACCTTATATGCCATTCTTTTTTCCAAGATTGCATATTACATTAATTGCCATGTCTTTTTAGTTTCCTTAAATCTGGAATCTTCTTAAGTCACTTTCATTTTATGATCTGAAAAGTAGAGACCAGATGTTTTGTAACATGTGTTTTTCAGATGTTTATACCTTGCAAGACTTATGTTATGCATTATTTTGTCAGGGATACCACAGCAGTGATACTGTTTCCATTTTAGTGCATCATATCAGAGGCCATATGCTGTGTTTTAGTCCCATGACTGATGATGTTAACCTTCATCACTTGGTAAAGGTGGTATGGTTCCACATTTCTTCGTTGTAAAGTGATGTTCTTTACCTTTGTGATTAATAAGCATCCTGAAGGGAATATTTTGATGCTATATAAGATCTTGTTTCTCATTAAACTATAGCATCCATTTGTTATTGTGGTTTGAAATAATTATCACTATGGTTGTTGCCAAATAGTGATTTTCTAATTCCATCCTTCCTTCAAGATTTATTAGGTAGCATTGAACTGTGAAGAATAGATTTGCTCTCTCCCTATTTTATCCATTTAAATATCAGTATGGACTCATGAATTTTTTTAAATTATTTTTTAAACAGCTTTGCAAAGCAAAAGCTGGCATATAATAAACAATATATATTTAAATTGACAATTTAAAAAGTTTGACATATGCATAGACACATGAAACGTCACCAAATTCAAGATAATTAACATATTCATTACCCCTAAAGTTCCTCTTTACTCACTGTTAATCCTATATTCTTCCCATGAGAAGGAAAAATCATAATATAACCAGGTTGGAAATTTTCAAGGTCTATGATTGAATTTCCCAAGAAGTCGCCATTGGTTATACCCTTGTTTATTCACTTGTCCCTCAATTTTTTAAGTTGCTCCTCCCAGATCTTCTTCAAACTCACTTAGGTATCCTCTAAGTTAAAACTGATCTCCACAATCCACCACCTTTCTTAGAGCCTCCAATAACTTACACAATTCACAGCAACTTCTCATTCTTTAATTTAACCAGTACTAAGCCTTTCTTTGCTGATTTTTGTCATTCAGCTAGAAATATACTAATGCATCTTAGTATTTACTATTTCATCATTTTAAGGAACAGGGGCAATGCTTTCTATTTCTATGTTCTTCATAATAATAAACACAGCTTATACTTAGTTGATTCAAATATAACAAATAGTTCACTTAAAGATAAATATTTGTTATTCCAATGGGAAAGTATTAAAGATATCTCCACATGGAACACATATTCTTGACCCACGTAAAAAGATTATAAGTCTCAATAAACACTAACATTAAACTACATTGGTGATTCTCATTTTTTAAGGTCATGAGAATCACCTAGATGCCTTTAAAATGTCAGATTCTCAGATGTTAGAACTGGTTTGTGATTAATTAGCAATCTGATTATTTACTCTCCTACATTAAGAAATACTGACGTAGATTTTAGCTTAGCTTAAAATGAACTAGGATACTTGCTCTTATGCCACTAGGTATAAAAATGTATCAGCAGCTGAGTGCCAGATAAAACGGATTTCAATGTAGAAACATCACAGTAATATTTTTAAATGAAAAGGATGATGAGTAAATCTGTTTATTTTACACATCCCTTGGTGAATAAATTAAAAATATAGAATAGATTGCTCTGCCTCAATATAAGTTATTTATAAATCTTTATCTGGAGTATTTTGTAGGTTTTTAAGTAGATATTGAGCCACAAAATGATTTTTGGGTTTCGAAAAAAATATATCTACTAAAGGCATATTCTATTCTTTCAAACTAAACTCAGAAATTTGAGAAAACCATCGTTAGGATTCAATATAATAAATAGGTAATAAATAAATTAATATAATTAAAAGAGGCAAAATGTCACAAACCAGAGTTGGTTCTCTGATCTTTACTGATGGGGGGCAAAGAAATACAAGCAAAAACTATAACACTCCCCACTGTAGCTTTGCAGACCAGACAGTGCAGATTTGAGCTTCTGTCATACCGATGGCATAAAGTGATAGATTGAACAATTATTTGGTCAATTTGACCTGGACACAGAGTTACTATGATAATTTCAACTGCACAAATGACTTTCTACAGAACATTAGATTTTTAATATCTCTTCTATAAAGTCTTCCATGTCTGCACCTCCCAAGACCTAAGTGCAACTTTTAGGATAGAATGACACTTTGTACATACCCATGACTTCACAGGGGAGAATAAATCAACTAGTCTGTAAATTAATTAAGGTTAAGGATGGGGTTTTTTAAATACATCCTGTGCTTAGCATATTGCTTGAATTATTCTCAACTCGAATATATGAATGAATGATTGCTAAAATACAGCTTTATTGTGCAGATTAATGTGACTGTATGTGTAGGTTATATAAAGGATCATTTATGGCAATAATTTAAAACAAAAAGAAATTATGTTTATCCTTCTCATTACTGTGCTCTGGTAGAGATTATATATTTTGCATTTATGTGACAAATTATATGAATATTCAAATGTTAGTAATACTAATAAAAATACTAACAGTTGTTTTTAAAACCTGTACTTGAATCCATTCAATAAATCCAAAGATCCCCCTTATTGATTTTTTTTTTCTTCATCTGAATCTATCAATGGTAAGAGCATATAAGGGTGGCTGAGCTTATTCCTCAAAGGTAGCATTTTACTTATTATGTCAATGGTAAATATAGATATTTCAAATCAAATAAGATTCAAAGATTGTTAATAAAGACTTGAAGTTTTAAAATACATATAATTAGTAAGAAGCTGCTGTGGCCAAGATCAAAGAGGTTTTTGCCTGCTTTCTCCTCAAGGATTTTGATAGCTTCCTGTGTTACATTTAGGTCTTTCATCCATTTTGAGTTTATTTTTGTGTATGGTGTAAGAAAGTGGTCCAGGTTCATTTTTCTGCATGTCGCTGCCCAGTTTTCCCAGCACCACTTGCTGAAGAGACTGTGTTTATTCCATTGGATATTCTTTCCTGCTTTGTCAAAGATTAGTTGGCCATATGTTTGCAGGTCCATTTCTGGGTTCTCTATTCTGTTCCATTGATCTGAGGGTCTGTTCTTCTGCCAGCAACTTCTTACTCAACACGTCTCCAGAGGCAAGGGAAACAAAAGCAAAAATGAAATACTGGGACCTCATCAAAATAAGAAGCTTCCGCACAGCGAAGGAAACAATTAGCAAAACTAAAAGGCAACTGACAGAATGGGAGAAGATATTTGCAAATGACATATCAGATAAAGGGTTAGTATCCAAAATCTACAAAGAACTTATCAAACTCAACACCCAAAAAACAAATAATACAGTGAAGAAATGGGCAAAAGACGTGAATAGACAGTTCTCCAAAGAAGACATCCAGATGGCCAACCGACACACGAAAAAATGCTCATCACTCATCATCAGGGAAATACAAATCAAAACCACAAGGAGATACCAACTCATACCTGGTAGCTTTACCAGAATGGCTAACTGTAACAACTCAGGCAACAACAGATGTTGGAGAAGATGTGGAGAAAGAGGATCTCTTTTGCATTGCTGGTGAGAATGCAAGCTTGTGCAGCCACTCTGGAAAACAGTAGGGAGGTTCCTCAAAAAACTAAAAATAAAACTACCCTACGACCCACAATTGCACTACTAGGCATTTATCCGTGGGATACAGGTGTGCTATTTTGAAGGAACACATGCGCCCCTGTGTTTATAGCAGCACTATCAACAATAGCCAAAGGATGGAAAGAGCCCAAATATCCATTGATGGATGAATGGATAAAGAAGATGTGGTATATATATATACAATGGAGTATTACTTGGCAATCAAAAAGAATGAAATCTTGCCATTTGCAATTACATGGATGGAACCAGAGGGTATTATGCTAAGTGAAATTAGTCAGAGAAAGACAAAAATCATACGACTTCATTCATATGAGGACTTTATGAGACAAAACAGATGAACATAAGGGAAGGGAAGCAAAAATAATATAAAAACAGGGAGGGGAACAAAACAGAAGAGACTCTTAAATATGGAGAACAAAAAGAGGGTTACTGGAGGGGTTGTGGGAGGGGGGATGGGCTAAATGGGTAAGAGGCACTAAGGAATCTACTCCTGAAATCATTGTTGCACTTTATGCTAACTAATTTGGATGTAAATTTAAACAAATAAAAAATAAAATAAAAGAAATAAAATACATAAAATTATTTCTGAATAGATATGAACCATCTTGGGGATGTCTAAATTGGTTCTTTCAAGGCACTCTATTTTTAATATTTATTTATTTTGAGAGAGAGAGAGAGAGAGAGAGAGAGAGAGAGAGAAAGAGAGCACACACCTGCAAACAGGGGGGAGGCAGAGGAAGAGGGAGGGAGAATCCCAAGCAGGCTCCATGCTGCCAGGACAGAGCCCGATGCAGGGCTCGATCTCACATACCGTGAGATCATGACCTGAGCTGAAATCAAGAGTCAGGTGCTTAACCAACCGAACCACCCAGGCACCCCAAAGCACTCTTGATATTTATTTTCAGGGGTTTTTTTAATTGTTTTTTTCAATCATGTGTTTAATAAAGAGAAAAGATGAAAGGATACTAATGATACCGATAGGGAAATGCAAATTAACAAGATCATAAACCAAGTCAGTGGAAAGTGATTTATACAAAATTACTTTTCAGATTTGAACATTAAGCTTTTTAATCAGGGAGAACTAGATACCGTCCCCCTAACTGTTCAAAGCACTGGGTTAATGCTTTTTTAAGCTAAACCTTGTTCCATTTAGTGATCTAAATCATGTTTTGCATTTTAGTTGTGATGAATTACTTCATATTATATATTTACATATTTCATCATATTTTCTATATCTCTCACTGCACAGTTTTTGCTCTGTGAGACTGACTTTTACCAGTATTTTAGAAAGTTTTGCATTTTCATATTACTGGTCGTCTTTATATTATATAATGCCTTTCATTCCCCTTTTCTTGCATATGCCTCCTTCACTTGGTTTGTCACCTTTAAATGATATCCTTAATCTCAACTGTTAACTATGCTGTCATCCAAGACTTTATTCCACTTTCCCTTTTCTTGCTTTCTTCACCTACCATTGTTTAAACAAAGTTGGATTATATCTAATTTATCAGAACATCTAATGTTTATCAATCATTCTTTCCCTGTTATTTCCAACATTCCAATTAGCCTTGTATTTGCATTTAAATGTCTTCAATTCTTACCAACTGCCTTTTTGTCATTATTTCCTTAATCTGATTTTAGTTGGAAAATGTTTGCCATATATAGTATATTCTAATGAAATGAATTATGAATACTATATTCTCTGATTTCTTGCATAGTCAACATGCACTTTTAAGCTTATTTATTTAAGTAATCTCTACATCCAACGTGGGCTCTCTGAGATCAAGAGTCACTTGTTCCTCTGACTGAGCCAGCCAGGCGTCCCCAACATGGTTTTACTGTAACCTTGATATTTAAAGATAGCTTGGCTAGGTAAAAATTCTATGGTTCACATTTTGTTTCAGTGAGTTCCTTGAAAATTTTGTTCCACTTTAAACCTCCTCTGCATTTGGTGTTGAGATAACTAATACCAACCTCATTTTCTTTCCTTCTTCAAGTTTTACTACTCTCCTTAAAATTTACTCAGCTCTAGCCACACTGGCCTTTTGTGGTTCCTGTATCCCTTCAACCTTATTCCTGTCACAGGGCCCTTCCACTCCCTCTTCTCACTAGAGTACTCTTTTCCTGAATTTTTGCAAATTATTCTCACATCATTCAGGTTTCTGCTCAAATGTCACCCTTCAAAGAAACCTCCTCTGTGTATCCTATTTGCATTCCCCACTACTATTCAATATTTCTTATGTTGATGAACTTTTTATCTTAGCAGTTATCATAACCTGAGCTTGGCATTATATTATACAAGTTGGCTCTTGAACCATGTGGGGGTTAGGGGCGCCAACCCCCACACAATCAAAACTCCATGTATAACTTTTGATTTCCCCCAAAGCTTAACTGTCAATAAATAGCCTACTGTGGCCAGAAGCCTTACAGGTAACATAAACAGTCAATAACATATATTTTGTGTGCTATATATATTCTTACAATAAGGTTAGCTAGAGAAAATAAAATATTATTAAGAAAGTGATAGGGAAAAGAAAATACATTTATAATACTGTGCTGTGTTTATTAAAAAAAATGTGTATAAGTCAACCCACACAGTTCAAAAGTCATGAGGTTTAAGGGTCAACTGTACATTATTTTATGTTTATATGGTACTTTTAGTCCTACTAAATCCTTAGTGTCTGGGACACCATATGGCATACAATGGGTTCTTAACAAATATTATTTGAATGGATAATTAAGAATTACAAGATAGACAAGGTAGAAATATTCATTTCAGGAAAAGCATTATTAGCAAAGATAGAGAATCGTGGTGCATGTGTTGGGGGTGGGGAGGCACAGAGAGACAGCTGGATCACAGTTGTTATGGGAATTACGGTGTTTTACTATGACTGGAACATAAGATAGAAGAGAGCAGCTCTTTGTGAATGAAGAGGGGAAAAGGGAAAAAAGAAAGATAGAAAGAGAAAGAAAGAAAGAAAGAAAGAAAGAAAGAAAGAAAGAAAGAAAGAAA
>NW_024412407.1:16107835-16112387 GCF_014898765.1 Herpailurus yagouaroundi
GAAGGAAGGAAGGAAGGAAGGAAGGAAGGAAGGAAGGAAGGAAGGAAGAAGGAAGGAAGGAAGGAAGGAAGGAAGGAAGGAAGGAAGGAAGGAAGGAAGGAGGAAGGAAGGAAGGAAGGAGACAAAGGCATTGAGGGCTCTTTGTCTCCTAGTGGAGTCTACCCTGGAGAGGCATTGTAAAAGTAATGCAATCAGATTTGCCCGTAAGAAATCTCACTGTGCTAGTGGTATGGGAGACAGATTACAGAAGAGGCAAACTTAGAGTCTGAGAGACCGCTTAGAAGAATATCTAGTAGTCAGAAGACAGCCTGAATTTAACCAGTAGGAAACATGCACAGAAATAAAAACAGAAAGCAAATAAAGAGAAAGCGTACTACAAGAACTTTCCCAATTCATGTTCTCATATAATAATAGTACTATTCATATATTACAACAAGGTCATGTCCTGTCACATTTTTATCTCAGTTGATAAGCTATAAAGAATCCCTTAAAAAGGGAAAAGAAGTATAAGTATCAAATTGTCTTCTCACCCATTTAAACAGAATATAGTGTACTTAGTGGTGATACTGTGTCCTGAAGTGATGAAGAGATTATTCTGTGAATAAGGTACAGGTCATCCTTACTAACCTGATTTGCTCAGAAATCTTATAGGATAGCATACATATTTAATAATAGTATAATATATCATAGGACAGTTGAATGACTTTTAAGTAACTGAGGTGAACATTTCACAAAAGAACAATGCTCTACCACAGGTCAGCGTTTCAGATGTGAAGAACATTTATTCATTGTTTTGTAAAATGCTTAGCATGAGTGTTTAGATAAAAGGACGTCATTTCTGAATAAAGGGTTTGTGAGCATGGACGGTTTGTCTTGAGTATAAACGTCTGCCGTTATTGAGGGAAAAAAAAACTTGTATATGATTTAAAATTTCTTCCACTGACATGACACCAATCCCATTTAACTGATCTCCTCTGAGAACCTTTCTTCTAAAAAAAACAAAACAGAAAGACAGGTGCTTCCTGAGCCTCTCACTACCTGTTACCTGCCACTGTCTCTTACACACTGCTGTCAAAAGGCTGGAAACATGAAGGCCTGTTTGCTACCCCTTGCTCTTGGCAGATTCAGTTTTCTCTCTCTGACTATTGTGTGCAGTACTAGTGTAATATTTGCAAAATTCAAAATGACGTGGCAAATATTAGTGAAAATTTATGAAACTGGAAAATCTATAATGAACCAGGGACTAGGAATATAGTCTCTCTCTGGAAAAAAAAAAAAAAAAAAGTTAACAGTGTGGTTCAGAGATAACTGTGCAAATGTATAAAAATGTAACATGCTCTAATAAACGTATTTCTAAGTTGTGAATATGAGAAAAGGTTCCACCTAGCCCTGATTTTAGCAAGACCATTTAAAAAAATTTTTTTTAATGTTTATTTATTTTTGAAGGAGAGAAACAGACACACAGAGCGTGAGCAGGAAAGGGGCAGAGAGAGAAGGAGACACAGAATCTGAAGTCGGCTCCAGGCTCTGAGCTGTTAGCACAGATCCTGAGGCAGGGCTTGAACTCACGAGCTGCGACATCATGACCTGAGCTGAAGTCGGATGCTTAACCTACTGAGCCACCCAGGTGTCCCTTGGCAAGACCATCTTAAGACTTTTGTAGGCCCTGGGTACTCTCCACTTTTAGAATCCCCAATTCAAATCTGATCAAATATGTTGAAAATGTAACCACATCCCACTATTCTTTGGTAGGCCTTTGGAAGCCCTTATGTTTCTGGCACTGTACCCACAGAGCTTAATAAACAAAACACACCAGCCTAGAGGAGAAGGAGAAGACTACATATAGAAAAACACAGTTCAGCCAACATTTTAGAAGGCATAAATTTTTGTAGAACTTGGGGAAGATATAGGTGCAGCTCAGAAAATGGGGCAGCATTTGCAAAGGCCTAGAGGCAAGACAACTAGTGTTGAGTATGGGTAGAGTGGTAGGGTAGCAAGAGTTGAAAAGTTATCAGATGATTCCTGAAGGCCTTTAATTTATCTAATGATCAAAGAAGCATCATGAAAGTGTTGGCAAATGGCTAAAGGATATAATCATCTTTTTTTTTTCCCCTGAGAAGGTCCCCTTGGGAGCAATGAGGGGACTAGTTTTAACTGTGATGTGGGGCAAAACTAGAGACAGAGAATCTAGTGACAGGTAAGAAATAAGGCCCCAAAGACCCTGAGTTCTTGGTGTCCGGACTATCATTATTGGAACCATCTGGGGTTTGTAAGTCGGCTTCAAAATGGATAGCAGGGCATTCTCTGCAGGATGCTGTGAAGGCAACAGATGTCTGGGTTGTGCCTAATGCAGGAGAGAATTGGTCCAGACAGATCCCCCTCTCCATTTTCCCCTAGAAGTTCACCTCACACCAGCTCCGACCTGAACAAACTCCATTGGACCATTGTCCTGAAGACCACAAAATCCCAGTCTCTTCTTAATGAAGCAACTCTTCTACTTCTAACCTGCAACTATTTGAAGCGAAAAACTTTTCTCCCTGCTGTTTCACAAAGCCAGCAAAAAGCCCATGTGATTGATTTTCAGCAGAGGGATAATTCTAATATGAGGGAAGTATCCCCCTGAGCTACAACTCTGTGTCTCTCTGTCACCCGAGGTTGAAGCAACTACTGTTTGTTCTGATTAGCCTGTGACTCTGTGAAATGCATGTGGGGTACTTCATAATTCAAACTGCAGCAGCAATCAGTATTTCTAATCAAAATGGCTCTCCACCCAGGGCTTCCCACTGCTTGTTACCTTGAGCTTGCTGAATTATCTCTGTTCTGGAGTCAAAGTGCACAAAACTAAAAATCCTTGGCTTGAAAGTCTGCCTTGAATTTGAGTTCTGACTTTGACATTAATTGAGTATGTGAACTGCTTTTTTTAGGCCTCAGCTTTCTCTTCTACAAAATGGCAAGAAAATAGTTAAGTGATGTCCAGGATTCCCTTTTCCAGGTTTATTAGTGTAGTAGGAACATTTTGTTCAATGTTGAACCTCGCAGACATCTTACCACTTGCAAAGAGGATATCCATTGTTGAGATCACTTGTAGAAAATGAACACTGTAAATGTGTGTGTGTAACAATAACCATTTGTGGTTTCTTACAATGCTGTGGATGGCATTCTTGCTTCTAAAATTCTAGTTATCTCCCAAAACATATGCAAGTGCTTTGTATTGTATTAGCTATAGTTCTAATTCTTGTCTTGTATATTAATGATGTTACTCGCTGACATGTCTGGGAGAAAATATCTCCCCTCCCCTCTTTTCCCCACTTCTCTCTGTTATAAGCTTGTATTCAGCTAACTCAAATATGACCTTCACTGTAGCTGTGCTTCTGGGTATCTGGTGATTGGGAAAGAAGTCCAAAGAAGTCCAAATGGCATGAGCTTTCAGAAGCTTCTAGTTTTCCCTTGTTTCCAAATTACCTAATCTTTCATTTATTAGAAATTGTTAAAAAAATATTCCCCTAAAACAGAATATAAATAAATTTGGTAGTTCATCTTTAGGCTAAAACATCACTTATTTGTGATATTAATACTAGGAAATTATTGGGTGACACAGTTCACAAAGCAGGACCCACATGACAGTCACTGTCAATTCATAACCTCATAGTACAAGTTAGAACAACCATTCAGTGGCTAACATATCTTCAAGTAAAATACAATACAGAGGAAGTACGTCAAACAAATGTAGACTTTATGTCAATTTGCTCTACAAACCGTCTTTAGAAGCTTAGAATCAACTGAAGAAGGTTCTTAATTATTAGCTAATTCCAAAAGCATCTCCACTTAACTTTGTTTATGCTTGAAACTGATATTTTAAGTAGTCAAATTTTTTAATTCTAATTCTAACTCTATAATAATGCAACTCCTGAAGGTGTGCCTTTTTCACTTTGCATAATAACCCTGTGAGAATCTTATTTCTGAAGATTTGATTCACTAGATTACAAAGCTTTGCCTAAAAGTAGGTAGAATGGGAGGTTGGAAGACCGCCTCTAGGACATGTCACATGTTATATGGGCCACCACAAGGGGGCCATTCTTCTCAGTCTCCCTCCTACCATTATCTGCTTCACTTCCACTGTATATTGTCCTGGTCTTGAGACTTACTTTGTGATGCACAAAGTAAATGAATGAATACATGTCTGGCTTACTCTACTCAAATGTGAATGAACCTGATACAATGGAAGAGGTCAGTGGGCAAGAAGGCTAACATTGCATAAAATGGAGGAGAAGGCAGAGCAGCACAGAAGACAGAGAGAAGGACTAATATATTAAGGTAAAGCTTAAAAAACTTTAAGGAGAAAGAGTCCTTTGCTCTTTGGCACCTACAAAACCTGAGCTTTTATGGAGTTTTTCTGGAAGGGTTTTTTTTTTAATTAAAAAAAATGTATTTTAGAGAGAGAGAACACACACATATGAGCAGGGGAGAGGGGCAGAGGAGGGGGGAGAGGGAGAGAGAGAGAGGGGGAGAGAGAGAGAGAGAGAGAGAGAGAGAGAGAGAGAGAGAGAGAGAG
>NW_024412407.1:16112397-16161978 GCF_014898765.1 Herpailurus yagouaroundi
AGAGAGAGAGAGAGAGAGAGAGAGAGAGAGAGAGAGAGAGAGAGAGAATCTTAAGCAGGCTCAATGCTCAGTGCAGAGCTCGATGCAGGCTTGATCCCATAACCCTGGGATCATGACCTGAGCTGAAATCAAGAGTTGGATGCTCCACTGACTGAGCCACCCAGGCAACCCGAGTTTTTCTGAAATGTTAAATAAGGAAGGTAAAACTCTTTTTCCCCTTTGAATTCAATGATTCAATGTGCAAATGTTTAAGGCATTTTAAAGAGAATAATGGGGAGAAAGATGAGAGATATGTGAGTAGCTGCTATGAAGACTGTAGAAATAGCTATATAGACAGTTTTTACAGTATTCTGCCATCTGTAATAATATAGACTTCCTGGCTTTGCCTCTTTAAGGGACTCCAGTGAATACTGTTTCTTTGAATAAGAACAGGCATGAGACAGCCTAGTTGCTATTAGATTAAACACATTTTACCAATTTTTAGGGTTTTTTCTTTTTTTAATGTTTATTTATTTATTTGAAGAGAGAGTGAATGTGTGCACAAGCACATGTGCTAGAGGGAGAGGGGCAGACGGGGGCCAGAAGGGAGAGAGATAGAGACAGAGACAGAGAGAGAATCCCAAGCAGGCTCTGCACTGTTAGCACAGAGCAGAGCCTGTTGCAGGGCTCGATCTCACAAACTGGAAGATCATGACCTAAGCTGAAATCGAAAGCCAGACATGTAACTGACTGAGCCACTTAGGCACCCACCAGCTTTCAGTTTTTCTAGTGATCATTCCTGATATGCTATTGACGTATAGTTGTTGGGTTATTTTTTGTTTGTTTGGGTTTTTTTGGTTTTCTTCCATAGAACAGAATGTAGTTTGCATGTAAAACTGGAAACACTACTTAAAAAGTTTTGTCATTCAAACATGAAAAGTAATTAAGTGCGGGAAATGGGGCTAAGAAATGCCTTCTATTTTAGTGTAAATCAATTACTGAGATACTATAGTGGGTAACACATGTTAAGGATTTTTTAAGGAGGATGAAGAAGGAAACAGAAAAGAAGGAGGACAAGAGGAAGAAGAATTATAAAGATATTATAAAGAATTATAAAGATATATTTGAAATATATACATTTGAAATATATATATATTTGTATATATGAAATATACAGATATAGATAGACATAGACATAGACATAGATATATTTTAAACTAAGGAATATCTCCAATGTTACCTACAAAATACAGTCCATTTATATTTCCATAAAGCATAAAGTAGATTTTTATCAAAGCCAAAAAAATAAAAACTAAATCAAGAATAAACCATTTATGAGCAATAATAAATGTAAAATTGAGAGATCAGTCAAAATAAAGTGAGTAACATTTTAAGTTAGATGTTAATTAGTTCACAAAATAAACCTCACAAAATGAAACTCAAAAATCCCCATAATGTTACTATTAGATGAGAAACTTTTTTGTTCTGGTTTTAATTTCTTTTATGTTCAAAGTAGAATAGGCATTAAGAGGTACAAACTTCCAGTTATAAAAGAAATAAGTCACAGAGATGAAAAGTACTGCAAAAATGAAGAAGGAGAAGGAGGAGTAGAAGAAAGAAAGAGAAGAAGAATAAGAACAAGAAGAAGAGGAAGAAGGAGAAGAGGAGGAGGGGAAGAAAAATAAATGCTTGTTGTTAGTTGGCATTTATGTCATCATGAATAGCTTGGAAATAAGATAGTCCAGGAACATTTGAAGTTATCACAGCTGCTAAGGTGTGACAACTTTCTCATTTTGGTTTTAAATGTATAGAAAGGGAAAACTGACATGAATGAATATATATTTTTGTCAATATATATATTATATATTTTTTATATTTATATATAATTTCCAGATGAAATCAAAGAACCTCATAAAAATACAAATGAGAAATATGTCCATCAAATTAAATAAAATTCCTATTTTCCCTGTGACTGGAATGTATTTAATGTACTTGACATGTTCTATGAATGATAAAAAGGCAGTGTGGATATATAATTTCAGATAAAGTAAAAGAGAATGGTAGGAATGGAGGTTTGTAGGTATTCAGGACAAGGACTTATAGGGCCTTATAGGAAACCATGATAAGGTCTTTGGAGTTCATCGTTAATGTGGTAGGAAATGATTGAAACTATTCTGAACTAACTGATGCTATCACCTTTAGATATTATGGCATCAACACTTTCACTAAGAGATAGACTCTCCCAAAAAATACCAGTGGCAGACCACATTGTTAACTATATAGAGTATGAGGTCCAAAGTCAATATGTGACCCTGAGACACCCTTGGGAAAACAAATCAAATTACTTTGTCTTGAGAAAGATTCTTATGCTTTGAGGTTAGGGATAGAAGGCATTTTGTTGTTGTTGCTCTTGATATTATTCTTTTTGCTGTTAATAGAAAGGATATTTCAACTCCAAGCTTTGCCATCTCCCCTTGTGACCCACCCTTCCTTCCCTCCCTCCCTTCCTTCCTCCCTTCCTTCCTTCCTTCCTTCCTTCCTTCCTTCCTCCCTCCCTCCCTCCCTTCCTCCCTTCCTTTCTTCCACTATTCAAAAGCATTTATCCTGTGTCAGATGCTGAGCTACAAACTAGTTATATAGCACTGACCAGAATAAATTTGGTGTCTGATGCCAATAAACAAGTCTAATAATGGCCCTTAAAATCTAGGAACTATTTCCAATCTTCACAATAGTCAGTATCTTCCACCATCTGATAGAAGACAATCCTGAGCATCAAGTTTATTCCAACCACTTATAGTTTTAATGAACAGGATAATCCCATCTTCACATATCAAAGTAAAATGTTACAAATGGAGAAATGTTAAGCTCAGTGAAAATAAAAATTACATCATAGCTGGAAGATTTTATATTCAGAAACAAAGCTTTGAGGAATAGAATGTATGATGCAGCTATAGCAGACTAATGTATATTTGAATTGCTAACTTGGCACATTAAGAACCTTAGTTTCACAACATAAGACAGAAAAGATTACTCAGGTGGAATTTGTATTGTCAGAAGACTTGTGCAGTGTCTCCACTCTCAGGAATTATGTAGAAATAGGCCATGCTATTTTATTTCGTTACTAACATTGCTTATATCATTGTTTATTTACTTTAAGAGATTCATTAGAGATATAATCGATATACAATAAACTACTAGTATTTAAATGTACAAATTGGTAAATTTTGATATATATGTATGATCATGAAACCATCAACATAATCAAGATAATAGAGATGTCCTCCATATTCCCCACAGAAAAGTTTCCTATGTAATGGCTGCTTTCTGTCAATTCCTACCTCTGTCCCTTCTCACATGGAAACCACTGGCCTGCTTTCTGTCTGTTTGTATTTTCTAGAGTTTTATATTATTAGAATCACAGAACATACACTCATTTTTGTTTAACTTGTTTTATTCAGCACAATTATTTTGAGATTTATACATGTGCATGTCAATAGTTCATTCATATTTATCTTTTTTTAATGTTTATTTTTGAGAGAGCACAAGTTGGGGAGGGGCAGCACAAGTGGGGGAGGGGCAGAGAGGATCCCAAGCAGGTTCTGCACTGACAGCAGTGAGTCAGATGTGGGGCTTGAACTCACAAACCACCAGATCATAACCTGAGCCAAAGTCGGATGCTCAACTGACTGAGCCATCCAGATGCCCCTTTTCCTATTTATTTATAAATCATATTTCAGTTTATGGATAGTTCACAACCTATTTATTCATTCATTTTCTGAGTACTTTTGTAACTGTATTCCATAATATTTAATGTTTTTGTTTTTATTTTATTCAGTTCAAATTATTTTTAAATTTCCCTTTAGATTTATTCTTTGACCTATGAGTTATTTAGACATATATTATTTAATTTTCAAACTTTGGGGCTTTTCTACATATCTTTCTACTATTGATTTCAAATTTAATTTCACTGTGATAAGACAGCATACAATGCATGACTTGAATCCATTTAAATTTATTTAACCTTGTTTTATAGCTCACATATGCTTTATATTGGTAAATGTTCTATGCAAACTTGAAAAAAGGAAGGTACATGCTGCTGTTGTCAAGTGAAGGGTTTTATAAATGTCAGGTAGTCAATTTGGTTGCTATGCTGTTTATGGCTTCACTTTTCTTACTGATTTTTTTTTTTTGTCTACTTATTTTGTCAAATATTGAGGATCAGTCTATTTCGCCTATGGTTCTATCTGTTTTTGTTTCATGTGTTATAAAGCTCTGGTTTCAGGTGCACAAACATTTAATATTGACATATTTTCTTGATGAATGGACTCCTTTATCATTATGAAATGATGCTTTACATTCATGAGAATGTCCTTTGCTCTGAAATCTATTTTGGCTGATCTTAATATAGATATGATAGTTTTGTTTTGATTAATGTTAACATGTTATACCTCTTTCCATCATTTTACTTTTTCTTAAGTTTATTTATTTATTTTGAGAGAGAGAGAGCAGGTAGAGGGGCAGAGACAGAGGGGGGAGAGAGGGAATCCCAAACAGGCTCCACAGTGTCAGTGCAGATTCCAATGTGGGGTTCAATCTCATAAACCATGAGATCATGACCTGAACCAAGACCAAGAGTCAGACGCTTAACCAGCTGAGCCACCCAGGTGTCCCTTCCATCATTTTACTTTTAATCTTAACACTTGCTAAGATTAATCTTAACACTGTGTCAGTGTCAACTCACACAAGGCAGAGTCACAACCAAATACACAATATAATCCTTAAACCTGATCCTATCAAATGATAAGCAGTTCCATCCACTCTGTTCTAGAAGCCAGTAAGCTGCGAGTCATTTTTTTTACTGTAGCCTGTCCTTCAACCTCCAAATATAATTAATATCACTAAGTCATCAAATTGATTTTGGCAATATCTGTTACTATCTCTCTTCATTTCTACACACTTATGTTATCACCATCTGTTTTCTTAAGTATATTCTTCATCTCTTCCAATCTGTTCTCCACACCTTAGAGCAATATTTTCAAAGCAAAATCTAATCATGTGTCGCAAACCCACATACACCATTTGATTAAAGCAGTTCAGCTTCTATGGCACCTGCGTGGCTCAGTCGGTTAAGTGTCTGACTCTTGGTTTCAGCTCAGGTCATTATCTCATGGTTTCATGAGTTCGAATCCTGTGTCAGGTTCCGTGCTGGCAGCGTGGAACCTGCTTGGGGCGCTCTCCTCCTCTCCCCATCAGCTCCCTTTACCCTCCTCCCTCCCTCCCTCCCCCCCCTTTCTCTGCCCCTCCCCTGCTTGCACTGTCTCTTTCTCAAAATAAATAAATAAACTTAAAAAAAAAAACAGTTCAACTTCCTTTGATTTTTGGAAAAAACAACAGATTTGCTGTGTCCTACAAAACCTTGCTAGATTTTGTTTCAAACATTCTACTCTTAGTATGCTCTTGCCACACTGAAGTTCCCTTAATTTCTCAAATTCATCTTCTTTCACAGACTTTTTAATATGATCTTCCTTCTGTCCATAACCTTTTTTTCAATGACTAATCTCCCCTCCACATTATCAACTTTAATTCCTACTGATTCTCAGACCTCAGTTTAATAATCATTTCCTGAAGAAAGCATCACTTTCTCCCCTAAACTGGTCTAGGCCTTGGTATTTTTTTCCCACAGAAGCTTGTACTTTTTCTTCACTTTATTTAAAACAGTTATAAATTTTACAATTATTTGTGTTATCTAGGTTTTCTTATTTCCCAAATGAGTATGTAAGCTCCAAGGGGAAAGAGATTATGTAGCTAGGGGGAATGAAAAACAATCCAGCAGCAATTTTCACAGACTGATGAATGAGGACCAGAGGGAAGAAACATCACTGGATGCCTCTGTAGACACATGCTCTAGGGAACAGATGGTTCACCACCAGCACTCGATGGCCTGATACTACTGAGGTTCATCTCCAAACCTAAACACAGTCCCCAGGAATTGCCGAGAAAGTCCTGAATTGACTGAGATTAAGTTTTCTGTACCTAATGAAATAGGGCTTTTGAAGAGAAAGAAATTGAGTTTATTAAGGGAAAAAGTTGAGAAAGAGATTTTTTTACAAACTTTAAAGTCTGAAATGTCCATCTATTGTTCCTTCATTAGAAGCACTAATAAAAACAGAAAAATAATGAAACTTTTCAAGATAAAAAGAAAAATATAAAGTAAGGTACTAAGTCTTACATTTATTCTCCTTCTACCCCTTTTTATAGTCATTCCTTTTTAAATCCCTGGGTAGCGGGAGGTAGGGGGAGGGGAGAGGGAGAGAATGGCAGTCTCTTTAGTCATGAAAACTTACTAGAATTGGCAAATAATACTTCATCATCTCATAACTGGGGTTTCACTAATTCCTGGTTAGGGAACTGGCAAATGCAGACATTCAGCTCTGATTCCCAATGATGCCATTTAATGAGGTCCCTGCTGTATTTAGTTATGTAAATACTGTTACTGCAGAGTCTGTTCAAGATTACGGCTGTGTTTTCATAAACGCAAACACAATATCTTTATCCCAACAAATGTCCTCAGGGTACTGCAGTTTGTTTCTTGTTGGTATGTTTCTGTTATTTATGTAAAACAAAATTAAAGGAGGGAGGAAGGGAGTCTTAAAATATCAAATTCACAGTAATTTAAGCACAAGGAAAACACATGTAAACAAATTCAGAATTCCTTCCAGATACAGATCTATTAGATACAGGTAAGATTCATTGGGTCATTTATTCTTCCTGTGACATTTTGGAGAAGGACACTATTGTTCTAAATTTTCCCTGACTACCATTGCATTTTGCCAATTAAAGTTATAGGGAAAATTTTAGCTACATTATTTAGGTCAGTTTTGATGGCTAGTATTTCAGGTATGGCTATTATTAGCATTCATTAGTTTAATAAATATTTATAGAACACCTATTCTGTATCAGACATTGAACTACATCCTGAGGCTATAATGATGAGAAGAATGGAGCTCACAATAGAAAGCAAAGTTTATACAAAGGGAAAGTAATATGTCTTGCATGTCCGTGTTACTGACCTGAGATTTTTTCCCCCTACAAAGTAGATGTGAATTTGAGAATGCAAGGAACTCTTGCTCTCTATGTCTGCAACATGAACTGATTAGAACTCTAGACTTTAGTCAAGTGATCTTTAGGAAACAAGTAAAACCTGTAGAAGAAATGATGACAAGTACAGAGATAAAAAGGAGCTCTAAAAGTTACTGATGATTGGGGCACCTGGGTGGCTCAGTCAGTTAAGCGTCTGACTTGACTTCAGCTCAGGTCGTGATGCCAGGGTCATGGGATTGAGACCCACCCACATCAGGCTCCATGCTTAGCATGGTTAGCATGCAGCCTGCTTAGGATTCTCTCTCTCTTCCTCTGCCCCTGCCCCACTCATTCCCTCCCCCCCCCAACAAGTAAAAAATATTTAAAATCTACTGATGATTTCAGAGATATCAGTAGACTGAAATGAGACTGACTTTAAACAGACAGTATAGAAGACTACTCATTCCCTCAAGCAAATGGCCTTATTAGAGCTTGAGGGCTAGATTTCTAATTTCCAGGAGAATAGCTAAAAAAGAAACAACATGGAAGGTGATTTTTAAGGTCTCTTCCTTAGATTTTAAATTTATTTTAAAAAAGGCCTTATGACTCTTAAAAACTGAGAACAAACTGAGGGCTGATAGGGGGTGGGAGGGAGGGGAGGGTAGGTGATGGGTATTGAGGAGGGCACCTGTTGGGATGAACACTGGGTATTGTATGGAAACAATTTGACAATACATTTCATATATTTAAAAAAATAAATAATAAATAAATAAATAAATAAGTAAATAAATAAGGCTTTATACTTAAAAAGGAATAAGTAGTTATAGTAGTTTTTATATTATCTCTTGTCTCTAAGGAAGAGAAAAACCTTGACAATCATCAAATGGACCCAACTCTTATCTCTGAAAAGTGTGGTGGCCTAAGCACTCTTGGGCTTGGAGGTGGAGGCTATTTTATAAAGGGAGACAGCAAAAAGTCCTGTCACCCCTGGCACAATAATGTTCTAATTTAGCCTTTCAGAGTTTAAAGGTGCAAAATGGTCTTAGGTTGGCTTTGCTTATCACGAAATGACTAAGTTGAAGATTACATATTAGACTATATCTGCAAAGGGAACTTATAGCCAGTCATGTAGAAATTAACAGGTTTGGGATGTTTTTGGCAACCAGAATGGGGCCCAAAAATAAAACTATGATTATCATAATACCATAAAAGTAAAGATCCTATTTACATCCAGTTCCCCCTTTGCTAGAAGCTACAAAGGCTACATAATAATTATATATAGAAAATGGGAAAGTATCAACATTTTTTGCTACCTTTAAGCAAAACTACTTGTTCAAACACACATACAACTATGCTTTTATTCAGGTTATACGAGAAGTTCATCTCAGTTCTCTGATCTCGAAGTCCAGGGAAAGAGATAGGAGGAAAGTAGCAATGGGGAAGCCTTTTCACGGGAAATGAAAAGTTACCTACTATCCACATTTACTTGTCAAATTACAAGTTAGACACTAAATCCTTTTCCTGCTTCTTCATGGATATTTATCTGGCTGACCAGGTTACATTCCCAGATTCTCTTTGCTCTTTCTGGTTGTTTTGTTTTGCTGTGTTGTGGTTTTTTTTTTTTTTTGAAAGAATTTTTTAAAGTTATTTATTTTGAGAGAGAGAGAGAAGAAAGAGAGAGAGAAAGAGAGAGAGAGAGAGCAGAGGAGGAGCAGAGAGAAAGGGAGACAGAGAATCCCAAGCAGGCTCCATGCTGTCAGCACAGAGCCCAATGTGGGGCTGGAATTCACAAACCATGAAATCATGACCTAAATGCTTAACTGAGTAACCCAGGCAGTCCTCTCTTTGCTCTTTCTAGCCATGTGACTAAGTTTTTTCCAGTAGCATACGAGTTGAATGGCATGTGTAAAACATCTTCACTAGCTAATTAGCAAATTGTTGCCTGTAATTCCTTCCTATATTCCTTTCCCCTGTCCTAGAATATGATGAACCCACAACTCAGCTTTAATCAGGAAGGCAAGAGAATACAAAGGATGGTACACCTTAAGGAGAAAAGTGCCTGAATCTGTAAATGACCACTTGGAGCAGAGCAAATTCCTAACCAAAAAACCCTGAAGTTTTCAAATTAAGACTATTATAGGAGATAAAGAACTTACCAAGCTCCACACCTGAAAAACAAATAATCCAGTGAATAAATGGGCAGAAGACATGATTAGACACTTTTCCAAAGAACACATCTAGATGACCAACAGACACATGAAACGATGCTCAACGTCACTCATCATCAGAGAAATACAAATCAGAACCACGTTGAGATACCACCTCAAACCTGTCAGAGTGGCTAAAATGAACAAATGAAGAAACTACAGATGCTGGAGAGGATATGGAGAAGGAGGATCTCCTTTGCATTGCTGGTGGGAATGCAAACTGGTGCAGCCACTCTGGAAAATAGTGTGGAGGTTCCTCAAAAAATTAAACATAGAACTACCCTATGACCCAGCAATAGCACTGCTAGGAATTTACCCAATGGAATCAGGACTGCTGAGGCATAGGGGCACGTGTACCCCAATGTTTATAGCAGCACTTTAACAATAGCCAAATTATGGAAAGAGCCTAAATGTCCATCAACTGATGAATGGATAAAGAAGATATGGTTTATATATACAATGGAATACCACTTGGCAATGAGAAAGAATGAAATCATGTCACTTGCAGCAACTGGAAGGTATTACGCTGAGTGAAATAAGGCAGTCAGAGGAGGACAGATATCATGTTTTCAGTGATATGTGGATCTTGAGAAACTTAACAGAAGGCCATGGGGGAAGGAAGGGGGGAGATAGTTACAAACAGAGAGGGAGGGAGGCAAATCATAAGAGACTCTTGCATACAGAGAACAAACTGAGGATTTTGGGGGAGAGGGCACGGGAGAGAGGGGGAAATGGGTAATGGGCATTAAGAAGGGCACTTATTGGAATGAGCACTGGGTGTTGTATGTAAGCCAACTTGACAATAAATTATATTCATAAAAAAAGACTATTATAGGAGAGAAAAAGAATTTCTATCATTTTTAAGCTACTATATTTTGAAGTGGTATTTATTTTAGCTATTTTGTGTTTGCCCTACCTAATTCATTTATGTATCTGGTCTTTGGCAGCCTAGGAAATAAACTGTTTACCTAGCCATGTGGTTTTTCGTCATGAGTATTACAATTTGGCAAAGAGCAAGGACTCCTACTCTTACAGTTGAGAAGGAGGGCACAGATAACAATTATGGTTTGTTGTTACTGGTTGTTGCTGCTGTCGTTTGTGAGAATAAAAGATTTATTAATATATTAGTTATTAAGATACCATCTTAACACTCAAAGCCTACCCTTTTATACTCCAATTTTCTTGCTTGTTCTCTGCAAAGCACATTTCTCTTTTACCAGTTGGGTCTATGCTGGGCCCTTGCAAAGGAGTCACTGGAAGACTGGAAAGCTAGAGGGATCTGATATTGACCTTTCCTTTTTCTGTTTGGCTTTCTGTTGCCATCAGTATCATCCCAGAAATTCTTCTTTTTCATTTGGCAGTATCTGTTGGTTCCATTGGCACCTGCTGCATTTAACATGCAGATTTTCCAAAACTTGTAACGAAATTCACCACTCCCCTATCAGAGACATCAGCATAGAGAACTGGCACCCATTCTGCTGAGGTCTATTCCCAGCCCATGGTTTCTCTCCTCTGAGTTCAGAGACACCAGTGCCAGGAAAGGAGCACCTCCTCCTCAAAGATCCAGGTTTCAGAGAGTTTCTTTTACACTTCTAAGTATTAATAATTCCAGATAGAGGTGCCTCACTGGCTCAGTCAGCTAAGCATCTGACTTCAGCTCAGGTCATGATCTCAGAGTTCATGAATTGGTGCCCCACATTGGGCTCCACACTGATGGTGTGGAGCCTGCTTGGAATTCTCTCTCTCTTCCTCTCCCTCTGCCCCTCCCTCACTTGTACTTCTTCTCTCAAAATAAATAAACTTAATAATACCAGATAATTCCAACCTCTTCTCTTTTCCCCTCAGCATATGAACAATTAACTACTTCCTATAGCTACTAAGTTCATAATATTTTAGTGACACTTCTAGCCTTTATAATTGTATAATATTTGATTAATAATTCTGCATATTAAATTCTCTCTGTGAAGCTAACTGGCTTAATTTATGTCTCCTGCTTATAGCCTAATGATACAACTAAGAAAAGAATGAAGATCTTATAACATTATTGATACATATGCCATGACTTTCCCTCTTAGTTCCTCTTCCCCTTTCACTCTTCTTCCAATTTAGCAATTTAATATAGCCATTAGCTATTGGCTCAGAAAATAGATTTCATAACAAAAAGCAGAGAAGAGGAGCAAATAATCTAATCGGCATTTATGGGGCAAATAGAAACATACGTGACATATTATGGAGAATACCTTATGAATAATAGTTAATCTACTAGTCAAAACTAAACACAGGACTAAAGTGGGATCACAAGCTCAAATACATATGCAGCTCTGGCAGTTAAGATAAATGAGTGAAACTGACCAGGTGTAAGGGAAAAACCAGCAGAAAGGCCAGAGATGGCAAGGGACACATATGTTCAGCATCAGGGAGCCGATAGAAAGTGGAAACAACTATGAATAACTGGACAATGTCAACCCATCAAAAGACATGTGACTGCTTATATCCAGGCAATTAGTACCATGTGGGAACAAAGACTTCTTGATCCCAAAACTGTGGATATTGTGAAAGAAGCAAAAACTTTGAACATTTATCTGAAATCTTATTTGTTAATGTTGTCACTTATTCAACTTGTGAGGAAACACTCTTAAGTCCAGACAAAGTGTGGCTTGGGGAGTATCAGCTTGGAACTAATGGAGAAGGTATTTGTATTCCTCTGAAATGGAGGTCTTGTCAAGCCCTATCAAAGATAGGTAAGCAACAGAAATTCTTGGGAAACTGTGGACTTAGAGGCAGAGAGTCCTATTTCTTCCTTCCTAAGAAGATTTAAAGAAAGCTTCTAGACTCCAGAGTAGAAATGTGTGGGTAATGTGCTTAGGTAGAAGAAATTGAGGAGAATCAGAAAGCTTCCTATAGGAAAAAAGTGGCTTCAGTACCCCACTGAAAGTAAATCAAGTTACTAACTGAAGTGACAAGGAGGAAAGAACATTAGAGAATTCCAGTGTTTTGAGTCCTCATGTGGCAGGAAACAGAAGAATCATATGTATCTAAGTGAAGTTAAGAATCTGAGGGAAATTCAGAAATTCAATAGACCTTAATGTCATGAATGATGAATAATGCAATAAGGTAAACATGGACAAAGAATAAAAACAGAATAGGAATGGAGATGCATTATTGGATACCAGCATAGATGACTGATAAAACACCAAGATTTGAAAGCTTTCTACCCAAGATGACCTGGTTACATAAGACCCCAGAAAATCAGACACTACTCCATGGAAAATGGGGTCTCTGAACTGACTGAGATGAAGTTTCTGCTACCATGCAGAATGTTAATTGTTTACAATTCAATGGAGTTAGAAAACTAAAGGTAATTGTAATATTACATAGATGAGTTTGCATTTTCAGAGTCCTATCTGCTACAAATTAATTAAAAGTAAAAATGTGACTTTCTAAATGTATACTGAAAGGCAAGGAGATATATTTTTTATTTTTTTATCATTTTTTTAAATATGAAATTTATTGTCAAATTGGTTTCCATAAAACACCCAGTGCTCATCCCACCAGGTGCTCTCCTCAATGCCCATCACCCACTTTCCCCTCCCTCCCACCCCCCATCAACCCTCAGTTTATTCTCAGTTTTTAAGAAAAGGATATATATTTTAGGAATATTTTTATGCTGCTGACTTGCAAATTTATATCTATAGTCCTGACCTCCTCTTGCACTCTGGATTCTTAGCTCTAATCTCTTCCTTTGTCACCCTGACTCACTTGTCAAATAGCTCAGTCTCTATGTGACCAAAATCAACCCATTCCTCCCTAAGTACTTTCTCCCTCAGAAGTGGAACAACCATACACTAGTTATTCAAGTAAAAAACTTAGGAGTCATCCTTTATACTTTCTTTTCTTCCCCATGTAATTCTCACCAATTTGGTTGAATGGCGATTACTGTGAATTTTACCTCCAAATATATCCTGCATCTATCCACTTCCCACTGTCTCCACTATGACCACCCTAATTTAACCTCCATCATTTCATTTCTTGATTGGACATCTGCATTAGTCTCTTAACCAGTGGTGTGCTGAGTCAGCTTGTACCAACTCATGAGAACGAATTAAATTTTCAGGAATATTGCAAACCAGTATGTGCCATGTTGGTACCTTAAAATTAGTTAATTGGAAGTATTCACACCATAAATGTCAGCAAACAAATCAGGACTTTTCCTCCCCTCTGGAAAGCAAGTTATTAAGCATTTATCAATATATCACCATTCCTATTTCCACATTTGCACACCTACAACCATTTACCTCACAGCAGCCTCCATAATCTTTTAAACAAATGAAGAATATCTTGTATCTTCCCTGGTTAAGATCCTCTAATAGTTTCCCACTGGATCTCCAAATATCCAAAATTCTTACTAAGGCCCAAGAAACTCTATATGATCTACTCTGTCCCCACCTCTCTAACTCCTATCATTTCCTACCTATCACTTCCTACCCGTCAGACGTGTTGGCTTTCATTTTCTCTCTCTGGAACATCTTGTTTCTGATTTGGGGTCTGTACATTTGTTCTCCATTCCTGGAATAGGCTTCAATTATATCTTCATGCATGTGGCTCCCTGTGGTCACTCAGGTCTTAGTTAAATTGTCATTTATTCAGTAAAGATGATCTAAACAGTCTAACCCCTCTCTATGTAAATCATGCTCTATCACACCCTTCTGTGTTTTCTTCATAGTTTTTATCGCTACTTGGGTTACTTATTGGTTTGCTATTTGTCTCTCTCATTAGAATATAAGTTCTATGAGAACTGGTGACTTTTTCCCCCACTGCTCTCTCCTTGGACCTAACAAACAATTGAAAGTCAACAACATTTTTGAACATAATGAAAACATTCTATTCTTAGCCAGAATTCCACTATTGATTGAAAGGTATTTTTGCTCTTTTGGTTTTGTTGTTTTTATGTTTGCAACCCCATAAAGCTGAATTTGGGAAAATCAATTAACAATGTTTTTCTTCCACATGTCTAAAAACTCACTGAAAAGTACTCTTTTAGTAATACCCCAAGTCCTAAAAACTCAGAGCTTTGCCATACTGAGTCCCCCACAAATCCAACATAAGTTAAAAGGCTGATAAAAGCTTTGAAACATGAACTTGGCATTTGCCACACAGGACGATAATTTACATGTTTATTTTTATGTTGTTGCATTAGACTCAGCTTCCTCCAGGGCAAGGTCATGTTTTTATGCATTTTGTATTCCCAATACTGATCCAGTGTGTTCACATAATAGGGCTCCACACATGTTAGTAGAATTAAATTGTCTTTGATGATTAAAGATATTTGTGGGATTTATCGGAGGCTGAAATAATAGAGCATTTTGTCTTATGTTGGAAATGAATCTAAAACTGAGAACAATGTATAAGATCAAATAGGTAGAAGAGGAATGATTTGACCTAAGAGATAGCTACATTATACAAAATGAATGTATTTATTACAAGTGAGATGAAAAAAATGAATTTATAAAAATCCCTTTTAGAAGGTATTCTACCTTTTTTCTGGAATAAGAGACCTAAGATCATATTCAGTAATAAAAGGTGATCATAAAATTGTCTTCTAAAGTGGTGGGATTGAGGACCTTCTTGTTTGCAGAGTACTGATGTGCTGTTTGGGGCTATGGGAAAAGAAAAAAAGAAAAGAAAGATCCTGGAAACAAGGAGTCTGAGGAGGGACTGGTGAAGTATCTAAAGAGGATTTCCAGTTGCTTGTTATGCAAAATGAGATGAAAATCCTGCCCTTCAGCAATCCCATAGAATTTTCAATATATTCCCATTTCCTCATTAGTGCTTTTGAGATAGTAGATTCTTTAGGGAGGGTAATATCTAGGTTTTATTGATCTATACGGATTCAGTAACTAGAAACTTTTCTTTATCTAAAATCTAGGCAGTTAACTAACTGGTAATATTTTCCCCAACTCCCAAACACTTCTCCATCCTCTTCAATTATACCACTGACAGATTTGTGAAAGATAGCAATAACCTCATGTCTCCAAATCCAAGGATATTTTTCAAGACTCTTTCATTTGATACTATTAATTGATTGGTCTCGTCTGTCTTACACTAACTTCTCCCAGTTTCTTCACCTTGCACATATATACCCATGTATGCATTTTCTCCTACAATCCTAGGTTTCTATTATTCAGTTTCTTTAGCAGTTTCTTTTGCTTCCTGTTTAAAGAACACACATAGTTTCCCATTGTTCTTGGAATAAAGATCAAAGTCCTTAATAGAGCCTATTAAGCCCTTGCTGATCTGACTCATGACTATCTCTGATCTTCCCCTACATTCCAGTTGTTCTCTGCCCTCTACCATACTGGCCTTTTTTCTTTTCTTTTCCTTTCTTTTCTTTTCTTTTCTTTTCTTTTCTTTTTTTTAATATTTATTTATTTATTTATTTCGAGAGGGAGGAGGGGCAGATGAATAGTGAGAGAGATAATCTCAAGCTCCACAACCAGCATGGAGCCCAACATGGGGTTCGATCTCACATGGTGAGATCATGACCTGAACTGAAATCAAGAGTTGGACACTTAACCAACTTAACCCACCCAAGCACCCTCATATTGGCGTTTTAAATCCTTCAAATATCCCCATGTTACTTCTTGTCACAAAGGTCTTTACCTACACAATTTCTTTTTCCTGGAAAGCTCATCTGTCCACCCTTCACCTCCACCTACTTGTCCTCTATTCATTCTTTAATCTCAGCTCAACAACTGATTCATCATGAAAGCCTTCTCTGATCCTACAGTCTAGAGCAACTTCCTATGGTATAAGACTGTTTATCTCTCTTTTTTTAATGTTTTTAATGTTTATTTATTTTTTGAGAGAGCACAAGCAGGGGAGGGCAGAGAAAGAGAAAGACACAGAATCTGAAGCAGGCCCCAGGCTCCTAGCTGTCAACACCGAGCCCAACTTGGGGTTCAAACCTATAAACTGTGAGACCATGACCTAAGCTGAAATTGGTGCTTAATCAACTGAGCCTCCTAGGCGCTCCAGACTGTTTATCTCTTCAGAGCATGTGCCTCAGTTTAGAATTGTATATTAATTAGTATACAATTTACTTAATGTCTGCCTACTCCACTCGGTTGTAAACTTCCCGAGAGAAGCTTTGTCAATTTGGAATCATCATTTTATCTCATCATCTAGTTAAGTGACTGGCACATAGGAGATGCCCAATAACATAAAATGCTTAATTCTTTTCCTATGTCCCTGACTTCTCATTCTTGATCTCTTTAGCAGGTTCATTTTCTTCTCCATGATCATTAAATGTTTTAGTTCCTCAAGGTTTTGTCTGTTTTCTTTTCTTCTAATTCCTTACTCTTCCTAAAATAATTTCATTCACTTTAATGGACTCAGTTACCAACTACACAAAAATCATGTTCAAATGTATGTGTCTCATCCAGCCAAATCTCTTCTGTAAGCTGTAAATCTGTTTATTCAACAAAGGACTTCACCTTCTGGACTGAATATCAAAATAATAAATCAAACTTAATATTTCTAAGACTAACTTCATGATTTTTCCACTGTAAACCTGTTATTTTTCCAGAATTTCATCTAATTGTACCAGCTAAAAACATGGTATCTATGCTTATGGAAATAACTGAAAATATCTTCAGTTCTTCCTTGATTGAAATTATAGCTGATAACAGAATTCAGAGAATAGGATAGAAATTCTTGACATAATTGCTTTTGAGTGCACAAAGCACTGGATGGCCATTATCATTGACTTAGCTGGGTAAGGAAGGTAGTAAGTATTTATGTTTCAGTTGTAGTACTTATTGATTGCACATGTTTTTAATACATTTTGATACTAATCATTTGTCAGTTGTGTATATTATACATAAGACTTGCTATTTGTCAGATTCATTGAATAATAACTTGTCAGTTTATAAGATAGCTTATGAGTTCTATATAAATATTAAATAAGGATTAATTATAACCAGGAGGTAAATTTATATATATTTCTCAAGTAGTTTTATGTATGGCACAATTACCCTCTATTTCTCAGCATAATAAAGAACTAGGTTACTAAAAATAGTCGCTCATCCAAGATGAATGTTTATGGTAGATGAACTGCATATTTGTTCTTAGTTTACAACTTGGATTCCTCTTGGGAGAAAGTGGGTGACACACACACACACACACACACACACACACACATATGGAAGAATGAGATCATTGTATTTGATCAGATCTCTCAAAGAGAACAAGGGAAGTGAGAAGCAGAAAAAGACTGCAGTTCAGAGACACCTGGGTCTCTTGACCACATTCCACCTCATTATTTACGGCAAAGTGCAAAGGGGAAGGCTTATGTACATGTCTAGGTGTATTTCCTGAACTTTTCAATAAACCAAGAGGAATAGTCCCCTTGGTTACAAATTTGTGAGATCTTGAACTTTCATCTATTTAGCTTATTGTGCTTTGAGAAAAGAGGTGTGTTCTGCCCTTTGCCAGGTCCACGTAAGTGCCACGGAGTTCTTGTTAATCATCATTACAAAGTTTGCCCTGCCTTGTGGAAAAAATATTGAATTGAAAAGCCTCAAAAGTGTCAAAAATAAATTGTAAATGTGATCATGGTTGTTTCAAAGTTTCTGAACATTTTCGAGACTTTAGTATAAAAGCACCCTGAGGCCATCAGATTAAAATTAATCAAAGCCTTTAGAAAACCTAGTGTTCTATGGACACAAGGAAAAGCAGGTTCCCATGTTAATCCACAGGCTTCTAGGAGTTTGATGGGAAGAAATGGAGCTCAATATAACTAGGTCTGCCTCCTGACATTATTCTTTGGCAGAGAGGGAGCAGATGTTCTTTGTGTGGATGCTTTGCAGGGAAGGCCCATTAGTGATGGCAAAAATGAACGTGGTTGGTATAAGATGACACATGAAAAACAGGAACTACAAAAATTTTCAGTTTCAAATGGGATCCATTAAAAAAAATCCCTATCTGAATGCTCATTTTACCCTAATGAATCATTATACTATTCAATCAGTATTATTACTCACTTGGTTTGCCTCCTACTTCAAACATTGTTTCTTGTCCATTTCCTTTGCTGGTTCATCCTTTTCTCCCTGACTTTGTAATGTTGGAGAAGGGCAGAGCTCTTTGTTTGTTTGTTTGTTTGTTTGCTTGTTTGTTTTTCTCTACTCTGTAATCACTCTCTGGGGGACTTCATTCAGTCTTGTGGGTTTAAATGCATCTATTTGAAACTTCTGTTCAAAACTTTCCCCAACACTTGAGATTTGTTTATTAAACTGCCCACTGGAATCTCGACTTAGATATCTAAATATATCTCAAACTCAGCAAAATTAAAATTGAACTCCTGATGTGTCTCTATCCTGCTCCCCTGCCCAACCTGGCCTCTCACAGCATCCTTGAACCCTGTTGATGGCCACTCCATCCTCCATTTGTTCAGGACAAAAATGTTCAGTCCTCTTTTTCTTATGGCCTACATTCAGTCTGTGAGAAAATTCTAGGTTTTATTTTTTTTCTCTTTGAAGTGTATTCAGAATCAGAATCTGATTGTTTCCCATAATTTCTGCTATTATTACTCTGCTTCAATCCAGCAAATGATTACCATAGGTCTCATAACACAACTTCTTGTTCATATGCCTAATAAGTCAAGGCAGACATAGTAAATAGAGGGTCTTTTTACTTAATAGGTCAGATTAAAACACTCATATCATGTTTCTATTTCACTCAAAACTCTCCAATGTCTCCCTATACATGACCTACTAAGATCTACATCATCTGTCCTCACTTTACTTCTCTGATGTTACTACCTCACCATTCTAACCAATTTCCCTTTGTTTATTCTACTCTAGCCACAGTGACCTCTTTGCTATTTCTCAAACATTTAAGCAAATACCCACCATACAGCTTTTGCATGGTTTCCTCCACCTGGAACATTCTTCCCCTAGATATCCACATAACTAATCCCTCACATCTTTCTCAGATGTCATTTTCCTGGTGAGATGTGCTACAATCCTTTTGAAGAGTAGCTCACCCCCACTAGCCCACCACTCCCATTCATTCTCAATCCCTGTCATCATGCTTTAGTTTTCCCTTACCCCATAGCATATACCAATTTCTAGCATACAGTACATTTTATTTTTTCATTTTCTACCCCCTATTTCCATAATAGAGTAGAAGCTCTATGAAGAAAAAGGTCTTTGTCTCCATCATTTTTTTAGCTGAGATAGTCCAAGCACATGGAATAAAGCTTGACTCAGAACAGGTCCTTAACAAATACTTGCTGAATTATTGAGTTAAAATTTTACATATTTGTATGTTATTTAGATTCAGTCATACCACTTACCATTTAATTCTCACCTAAATTGAATACTCAATAAAAGCAAGTCTTATGCCTATCTTGTTCACCATTATGCCCTAATACTTAGTACTCAGCATGTAGTAGACACTCAAATAGTAAAAAGTTGTTGTATGAGTGAAACAAAATAGAACAATGGTAGATCCTATAAATTACTCAAACACTAATCAAAGAATAGGTCTAGATGTGTTTTAGTTACGACTGATTCTCTATTCTGAACCTTCTCACCAAGAACTCTTTTTCCATAGCATGTTATATTGCTCCCCAAAAGATCATGAAAGCAGCCATGCTATATGTCTGCCCTATGGCTTACACATTAATCAATCAGTTAGACCATCAGTCAACCCAGATGAGAACCTTGAACAGAATTTGTTAACTTTCAGAGTTCCTGGTCTTGATTCATGGAAATATCAAAGGAATGATCCTTGCACCTAATGTCTACATCATTAATTTGGCAATTAACCTGGAATATTATTGTAATAGTTATTGTCATAATCCTAATAATATTTTAAATTTTTGTTGGAATTTAATTTTTGTATTTTTTCTTAAATTTATGTGTTTGTTTTTCTGTTACATTTCTCACTGATCAGTCCACAAGCTGCTTGAGATCAAGACCTATATCATATTTCTTTGAATCCTAATTATATAATATTTTTGTTACTTGGGTTAAAACAGCATGGTCACAGATTATGACATGTTGTCTAAAACTAACATCTAAGTTATTGATGTCTAAAAGTCCTATCCCAAAATGATCCTAACTATCCTGAAAAAAAAATTATATCACTGCTAGAGTTACAAAATATTCCTATTACCTCAGAGGACCCTAGGAAGAAGTAGATAACATTGTTCTACATCACTAATACCACAGTTATGAAACAGCCCAAGAGTAGGTTAAGTTGCCAAAGACCTCAATATAGAGGGAGAGTCCTGGATAAGTCTAGAAGGACTACATATATACAGGCCAAAGAAAACAAAAGTCCATCAAAAAGACCCATTGTTTCAGCAAAACACAGAAATTAGGCAAAAACATGGGGGAATCAGCAGAACTTATCTATGCTAAGCTTAAGAACTTCCTTGAAAATTTGAGTTTCAAATGTTAGAACTCTTGATGATGTACTTCTAAAGTGTTTTGTGTTAAATTTAAATCTCTAAGAATGCCAGCCAATAAGGTTCAAATTCATTGAGTAAAAAGTGATATGTTTTAAAATTCAACCATGAGCATCATTCATTCTCATTTTTTTCTTTCTGAAGGAACTAAGAAAAAACATTACCTTTGAGAGAAAACTGAAGCCTTGAAGGGATATTACATGGAAGACTCATTTTACAAAGACCTGAATTGCCTGCAGGTTACTGCTGATCTAATTTGAACTAAGAATTTAAGGGTGAAAAACCATCTGTCTCATTATCTGTAACTTTTCATCAAATTATTCTTGAAGATGCTATAATTATTTTCTATTATGTGCTTTGTAAATTAATGTTTAAGTAGTACCAAGAAAAGGGTGGTATTTCAGAGTGAAATTTTATTGGATTTGTTCATCTTCAATTATTGAACTTGTATGATAGAAATGATAATAGAATGTTCTCTTCTTCCAACTCTGGAGTAGTATTAATGAGCCATTTACTGTCTCCTTTCAAATAGGGAGCTGTCTCCTTCTGTGCCCTACTCAGATTGAGTCTATCCTCTCTTTTGTTCCAGCAAAGAACAACTCTTACATAGTTGAGGTACAGAAAAGAAGACTACAAAAAATGTCAGGGTAAGCTTGCTACAATTCTAAAATGTTCCATAACATTTAAGAATGGCAACACCTACCCCTTCCTCCTTCCAGGTCATTACCTAGGCCTTAAAGTAATATAAGGTCAAATAGCTATAGGGATATTTAACTGGAGAGATATTCGTTCTGTTTGTCAGGGTTGGGGGATGGAAATGACGCTGCTGTTTTAATCCAGAGAAGCAAAGGGTATCCCATATAGATCTCAGCATTTTTACTGCACGAAACCTCGTACTTTCTCTTATTTCTATGTGATATACACACCTACCACAAATACAGCCTTTGTCCCGCATAGACCCTTATATGTTATGACAGTTTTATTGCTGACACAAGAAAACCACAAACCGTAGGTTGATAGACTGAATCATAAAAGGCATCTGTTGTCATAAAAAGGAATTCATTCCTTCATAAAAAAAAAAAAAAAGCTATACATTCAAGTTAATTTTCTGTTCTGAAACAGTAGGTAAAAATATAACAATTTATGTAAACACAGGTTCAACCAGCCTCACAAGGCAAGTAGTTATTCATTCACCTGTATCATGCTTACCTACAATTATAGACTAGCTACAATTACATCACAAGCTTAAGTTGATAGGGCTTGCAATGTCTACAAGCATCACTTACTAAAGGTTTGCGTTAAAATGAAAGCAATTCTTATGGGGTGCCTGGGTGGCTCAGTCAGTTAAGCATCTGTCCCCGGCTCAGCTCATGATCTCTCAGTTTGTGAGTTCAAGCCCCACATCCGGCTCTCTGCTGTCAGCATGGAGCCTGCTTCAAATCCTCTGCCTCCCCTCTCTGCCTCTCCCCTACTCTCTTTCTCTCTCTCTCCCAAAAATAAATAAACACTTGAAAAAAATAAAATGAAAGCAATTCTGGAAAATGGTAAGCTATGATTTTATTACCAACATTTTCATAAAAGGTGTCAAATCAATTAATGGATCATCTTATTGTACTTTGTGAGCATGAAGAAATAAACAGAGTGAATAAGTTTTTCAGGAGAGAGACAGGTTAAAATATGCCCAACTGTTAGTCTGCAATCTGAGAAGACAAGGAAGTAGCATAAAGGCACTTGGATATATAGTATTGAAAGGAGAAGACACCAAAACAGGAGAATTTTCCTAAACAGGTGATGGAACCATACCTAAAATAGATGTCACTGTAAGGCATTTGTGTAATACCTCGGAATTTATAATGTGCACTTATGTATAATTTATCTTATTATATTCATAGCCACATTATAAGAAATATAGGCAATATCATCATCCCAAAAAGGAAAGGTCATCATTCCAAATTGTTAATGAAGAGATTCAGAGGTTGTTTTCTTGTATATAACTCATTCATTTATTAAAAAATCATTTTTGAAAACATGGTACTGTCATGGGCTTTGAGAATAGAGTACTGAGCAAGATACGTATGATTTGTTCTTCCATGGAAATGATATTCTATTGGAAGATTCAGATAATAAGTAGACACATAAATAAATACAATTGCTCTCAACTGCAATAAATGCCACATAGAAAACAAACAATACATGATAGGAAGTAACTTTAGATATGATTGTAAGGAAAAACCTCTTTAAAGAAATGATACATCACTGAGACCAAAAGGATGACAAATGGGTAACCACTCAAACTATGGGAAAAGGTTGTTACAGGAAGGTGAGAAAGCACATGCAAAGGTCTGTGGCAATAAAGAGGTTAGTATGCTCAGGAGATAGAAACTATGGAATCATGAAAGTCAAACATGGGCCCTTTCTTGCTTCCAAGATTTATTATATTTTGATTTTGCAGTAGCCAACTTTGAAG
This sequence comes from Herpailurus yagouaroundi, assembly GCF_014898765.1. Lineage (NCBI taxonomy): Eukaryota > Metazoa > Chordata > Mammalia > Carnivora > Felidae > Herpailurus > Herpailurus yagouaroundi. The sequence goes on from NW_024412407.1 coordinate 16,135,604, forward strand.
TAAATGAAATATAATCCCAAAATCTCCCAATGGGGTGATTACAAGAAGCCTTACTTATACTTGAAGGTCACCAGTGGTTACCATGGGTCACGTTAATGATAGGTTTCTAACCTAACTAGCCATTAAATTGGCTAAACTAACTTTACTGAAAATGCCACAGTCAGGTTTTAGAAGGGGATTGTTAATGGGGCTTTCTGGAATGCAGAAAAGTTAAAATAGCATAGTAATCCAAAACATAGCCACTGAAAATAGAGACCAAGATTTGAACACCAGTTCTGTTACTTACTGGTTATATAATCTGAGGAAATTTACATGGGCTTACTGAGCCTAAATTTTGCTTTCCATAAAACAGTTCTTATGTTACTATCATGCAGGATTGAAGTAGGGATTGAATGAGAGAAGGTACATGCCATGTAAGGCACATTAATATAGACTTTGTCAGAGAAAAAAAAATCCGTCTGATCTAACATGAATTCTTTCTCTTTTGTTGCATATGTCTGATCCTCCCCTAAATTTCCTACACCATTCTTGCCCCAACATGGCTAATTCTGAGAAATCATTTTCATGTAATGTGAATCTTAGTATTTGGATATATACTTGTTGAGTTTAATTTTTTATCTGTTCTACACAGAAGCACATAGGGGATTGGGTTGGTTAGGTAGCTGACTGCAGAAACAATTCTAATTACTCTTTATCCTAGGGAGTACATATCTTTACCAATTTTGTTTATTTTTATATGAAAATGTATGGTTTTTTTTCAACGTTTATTTATTTTTTGGGACAGAGAGAGACAGAGCATGAACGGGGGAGGGGCAGAGAGAGAGGGAGACACAGAATCGGAAACAGGCTCCAGGCTCTGAGCCATCAGCCCAGAGCCTGACGCAGGGCTCGAACTCACGGACGGCGAGATCGTAACCTGGCTGAAGTCGGACGCTTAACCGACTGCGCCACCCAGGCGCCCCAGAAAATGTATGTTTTGATAGTAATTTAAGTAAGGATTTTTGGAGAAGAGTGTCATTGTTGAGAATGCATCATAAATTAAAATATGTCATTGCTACCACTCTTAAGGTTCAAATGTATAATGTACATTTTAAATTACTAAAGTAACTTAATACATTTTAATTTTTAATACATTTAATAGCAAAGAAGGAATTATAAATAATTAGTGACAAAAAAAGAATGAGAAATTGAAAAGCACAATGAATAGGATTCTTGTTACACTGTGTGTAGTGTACAAATGACATCAGGCATATCAGCAGTTTGCTTTTATTTCACTGATCCATAGTATTTCTCAAATTTACTAATATTTAACATTCCAAATATGATATTAGTTATTGCTAAAAAAGTTCAAGATTATATGAAAAACACTGAAAGTCTCTATAATACTTAAAGCCACTATAACTACGTTTTGGGTAGCTTTCACTAAACTATGATGTTATGTAAACTAAGTTTGTAAATCTGAGAAAGAAGGTGTGTAGCCCATAATCCATAATTCATATATACTTTCCAACACATTAACTCAAGTATATCATTGCAGGTGCCATGTTTAAAGCTGTTTATTCACTGATGTAATGAAAAGCTTAGCACTGTTCAAAAAGCTACACAATACAGTTTATTATATAGGACGATTTATAAATTATGTTAACTTTGAACTTCACCTCTTTAAGATGCAATAATAGGTCACCTAGCATTTGTTTTGTTTTCCACATTGGTAAGGCTAATGTAGTAATATGAAACTCTCTTCCATTTGCAAGGTATACAGACTTCTGGTGGTACCTGGCATGAAGCACTTATATAATACCTTCAATCTTCTGTTAGGGCTGGGGGAAGATTTGTTTCATGTTACACAGGAAATGTTTTGGTGTCTATATTTCTGCTCAATCAGAAAAGAATCTTAGTGCTAAAAAGAATATTATGAAACACTTACATTACCACACATGTGTAGAAATCAGCACACCAACATAGGATCCAGAGTACTCAGATTAACACAAAGAGCTGGGCACAGTCATTTCAAGACAACATCTAAAGGGGCACCTGGGTGACTCAGTCAGTTAAGTGTCCAATTCTTTAATTCAGCTCAGGTAATGATCTCAGGACTCTGGGATGGAGCCCCACATGGAGTCCCGTGCTGAGCATGAAGCCTGTTGGGATTCTCTCTCTCTCTCTCTCTCTCTCTCTCTCTCTCTCTCTGCTCCTCTCCCACCCCTCCCCTGCTTGTGTGCACTCTCTCTCTAAAAAAAAAAAGGATAATAACTAAAGAAGACAATAAGCACTTTACAGAATACTTTAAAAGGTTTATTTAGCTGAACAGAGACTTGTAATTGCCCTACATTTTCTAATCAGTTGGTCCAACCAACTATTTACACATTCAATTTTCAATTATTATCTAAAAAAGTTTGTATTTAATGTTCAAAATAAGAACTGACATAACTGTTATAATATTTTATCTTGTTTGAATATTTTCTTAAGATTTTAGAGTTACAGTTACACAAATGAAGGTTTTCATCACTCAGAATTCACACATCTGTAGATGGTTTCCTTATCTTAATTTGCATAGCCCTTGCTCATCATTTGTGGGTTGGGCAAATGCCCCCTTGTACTGTGAGGAATAAATAGAATAGGTTGGACCAACTGCTTTCGGAATATTAAAAAATCAGAAGTAGAGTCAGTTATTCAAACTTAATTAGGAATCTTAAGGTCAGGAGACCACATTGGAGACACTGTCAAACTTAGCCCCTACTGATGTAGTTCCCATTTGAGGGTCCCCAACAATTATAAACGAAATTTTCTTTCTAGGGACACCATGTTCACCCCTGGGACTTTACTGCTTATGTGGAAGCCAGGCATTAATTTGTCTTCCTTTCAAAAACACTGTGAATTGCACCTTAGGAGTGGTCATAAGAAACATCCAAGTATTTAAGAAAACACCACCGATAGATCGCATAGCCCTCAGATGAATGTGGGAACCTCACAAATGAGAGGTTAGGGGCACCTGGGTGGCTCAGTCAGTTAAGCGTCTGACTTCAGCTCAGGTCATGATCTCATGGTTCGTGGGTTCGAGCCCTGCATCAGGCTCTGTGCTGACAGCTCAGAGCCTGGAGCCTGTTTCAGATTCTGTGTCTCAACTCTCTCTATGCCCCTCCCCAACTCATGCTCTGTCTCCCTCTGTCTCAAAAATAAATAAACATTTAAAAAATTTAAAAAAAAAAAGAAAAAAAGAAAAAAAAAATGAGAGGTTAATTGGTTAATTGCAGGAGATAACCTGAAGGGATAACAGACTTATTACTTATGCAAATTATATGGACAGTTATCCCTACATTTGGTCACCTAATTAGAGAAGGTGGTCTGAAATATGTTCCTGAGGAGGGTAATGACACAACTTACTTCTAAAAATTATCAGATCAGCTCAATTCACTGGTCAGGTTTCTCATAGATAGACACATGCAGACCAAGGCAGTGTCTTGTGCAATTGCTTGTACACCCTTGTCTACCTGGACTAATGCCTCAGGTCAGCGAAAGAGGTCATTACAGAAACTGAATGAGAAAGATATACGACTTCCCAAGATAGACTCTAATGGTTTATGAGTTCTGTTCTACTGGTTGGATCTGGGACCTTGGGAGGAATGGTTGAGTTCAATAAAGAAAGTCAACATCTCCTGTTTGGAGTTCTGTTGGTAGTAAACTTAATTAAATGCTTTAGGAGGCTAATTAACAGATTTTGTCCCAGCCTTTGTCAGATTAATCACAGTCACCAACAGAGTGGCATACTCAGAAAATTTACCAGAAACCAAGATAGTGTAGAAAAGAAGGGTGTATATTTTGGGGAAACAATTTCCTACTTGTCTCCCACATTGCTACATAGCTTATGAGTGATGTACTGCCTTTCCTTTGTCCTGTTATCTTTTTAAGGATGTTTGTAACATGAACAGTCTTGGTAGACAGTGCCACCCTACACAGCAAAAAACAGGTTTGCCTACTTTCTGGAGCAAAGAGTAGGCATGCTTACTCTCTGGCAATATAAAGATAAATTTCCCCTTTGGGGTGAAATGACAGACTTTCTTTCTACTCATTTTAAAAAATTTGGTTTTGGGGCGCCTGGGTGGCTCAGTTGGTTAAGCGGCCGACCTCGACTCAGGTCATGATCTCGCGGTCCATGAGTTCGAGCCCCGCGTCGGGCTCTGTGCTGACAGCTCAGAGCCTGGAGCCTGTTTCAGATTCTGTGTCTCCCCCTTTCTCACCCTCCCCCGTTGATGCTCTGTCTCTCTCTGTCTCAAAAATAAATAAATGTAAAAAAAAAATTAAAAAAAATTTGGTTTTCCTGACTTTTGAGTCCTCCTGTAACATAACCCACTGTTGCCCAGCATCCACCTGGGTCCACGTGTGTTGGTCCTCCGAAATGAGGGCATGGAGAACTGATAAAAAGATGCTAATAAACTGTGCGTTGTGTAATAGTAATAAATCCCTTTCCCTATGACTTAGAATTCTCATATCTTTTGCCAACATCCTTGAAAATATGGTAGGCTGAAGAGTTGGCATGGATGTAAGGTGATGTACAGACACTTCACAGTTCTTGACATCTAGTAGAGACAATCCTCCAAAGACAGGGTCTTATCATACTACATAACATAATCCAGCTTTAAGTTTAATTTAGAAATCTTATTTCAGCATCAACCATCTGTTATTCTGCTGTTTATTGCCTTAATTATTACAATAAAAATGTGACATGCACTCATTATGCATATAGGAATTATATTTTTAACAATTTAAAGATTTTGTTTTTATAATAGCATAAGCTCACTAAGATAGGCCCCATGATTCCTACTTCTTTCTATCTCCCGCTGAATACTTTGCAAAAACTGGTATTTCATAATTGAATTTTAAATGAATGAACATGACATTTTGTAGTTTACTTGGATTTTTTTTTAATGTCCTACGTCTTTCCAAAGAAATCTGGCAAGTTTCAAACCAAAGAATAAATTTATATAGGTGCAAAACAGCAAGAACACAGAAAGAAAAAGAAAAAGAAAAAGATCTGGATAGCTTACATAATTATTGTTATTATTGTCCAAATGGAGAATAATTTATAAGTGAATGATTTAGCTTTATGACATAACTAAGTGGAATTAGAGATTTAATCACTGTTTTTTCACCATCCTCATATAATTCTAGTTTTTTTGAAAGTGAAAATCATGACCTTGTTTTTTTTTATATATCCAGGTCTGCTGACCTAGCCAGGCTCCAAAATACATAGACTGTATAATAAAATATTTTGTTTTAAATATAACTATGTTTTCTAGGTTATCACGGACCATAGTGATATGCTCTTCTAAACATAGTAAAATATTTATCTATCTACCTATTTATCTATATACATATTTACTTTTAAATATAGGATACATACACAGATACACACACAATTGCAAAGAAACAAAAGCATACATGATTTAATTCTTCCTTTACCTAGTAAAAGTCCATTGTCATTCCATTTGTACATCACTGGATTTCAGTATCTCAATATCATTTTCCATCTCTTTTAAAAGAAATCATCACTAAAATTCAGTATACACATAAGCAAACATGCTATGTTCTTCTAAACCTAATTACCCATTTCTTCACTAACACAAGTAAAGCAACACAAAAGGAGGTGCAATATTCAATTAAGATAATTATAAAGCCTATAGCTCCTCTTGCTGATAGAGCACAAATAATTATATTTACATGTTTTCTGTCCTGTAAAACAAATATCCCTATGCAAATCTAAGTCATCCTACAAACTGCATAAAGTTAAAGGACTCTAGGCATAATATCTAACCAGGACTGATGCAAGTAGTTTTGAAGCTCTGTACATTTTAGAATGTTTCTTAGTAGTGGCGGCCCAGTAGCATCTATCTTTCAATAGCAAGGCTATGAGATTGTGTTTACATAACAGCTTAAGTAACATTGAGAAATCGAAGGCTTACACAAAAAAGAATGGGAAGTAACGCTGAGTGAAAAAGCAGCACTCTCACTGCAAGGTACGCTTTGGTGCCCACTGTTTCTTTTTCCTTCTTTTGTTTTCCTTTTTTTCAAAACTGCAAGTGGAGACCCTTAAAGGACTTGATGCAAATATGGATTTCACTGGCTTCAACAATAATTTCAGAAAGATTTATTTTCCAAACAAGTTTATGCCTTAACAAATACTGTACCTGACTCTCCTCTCCCTTAGTTTTCAGAAAGTAAAATAAAAGGTTTTAGATACAAATAGAATAAAGACAGAATAAGAGTGTCACACTTTTCCCCCCATAATTTCTCCCCAATGAAGCATTAGTGAATATTTGAATCTTTCAAATAATAATAATGAAGCTAATGTCCAACTTTCATGTCCATTAGAAGAGTGAAGGATATTGAGCATCTTGGAGAGACTTTCCTCTGTTAGAGCAGATGTAAATAAACAGATATTCAAGTAAAAACATTTCATCAGCTCTTCTTTCCTTTTTGGAAATAACCACAATAACCTACGAAAATGATGACTCTTCTTTTGGCTACAGCTCTCATACACTTTCAGACTATGAATTCTGAGGAATAAGAAATAAGATAATCTGTCCTTTCATCAAAGTGGGGTGTTTAAGTCCCCGACCATTATTGTGTTATTATCAATTAGTTCCTTTATGTTTGTTATTATTTTATATATTTGGGTGTTTCATATTGGGTGCATAAATATTTACAATTGTTCTATTTTCCTGTTGGCTTGTCCCCCTTTATGATTTTATAGTGCCCTTCTTTGTCTCTTGCTACAGTCTTTGTTTTAGAGTCTAATTTGTCTGATATGAGTATTGCTACTCCAGCTTTCTTTCAGAATCCATTTACATGATAAATATTTCTCCATCCCCTCACTTTCAATCTGCAGGAGTCTTCAGGTCTCAAGTGAGCCTCTTGTAGACAGCATATGGATGAGTCTTTATCCATTATGACACTTATATATTTTAACTGGCACATTTAGTCCATTTACATTCAAAGTAATTATTGACAGATATGTATTTATTGCCATTTTATTACTTATTTTGTCATTCTTTCTGGAGATTTTCTCTGATCCTTTCTTGACTTTGTCACTTTTGGTCTCACTCACACACTCACACCTCATACCTGCAAAAATCAACAACAAGAAACAATAGGTGTTGTCAAGGATGTGGAGAAAGTAGAACCCTCTTGCACTGTTGGTAGGAATGCAAACTAGTGCAGCCATTCTGGAAAACAGTATGGAGTTTCCTCAAAAAGTTAAAGAGAACTATCCGATAATCCAGCAATTTCACTACTAGGCATTTACCCAAAGAATACAAAAATATTAATCAAAAGGATATATGCCCTCAAGTTTATAGCATCTTTATGTAAAATAGCCTAATTATGGAAATGGCCCAAGTGTCCATCCACTGACTGATGAATGGAAAAGAAGAGGTGGCATATACACACAATGGAATGTTATTCATCCATAAAAAAGAATGAAGTCTTGCCATTTGCAACAACACGGATGGAGCTAGAGAGTAAAAGGTTAAGTGAAATAAGTCAGTCAAGGATAAATACCATATGATTTCACTCATGTGTGGAATATAAGAAACAAAACAAATGAGCACAAGGCAAAAATAGAGGGAGAGAGGCACACCAAGAAACAGGCTCTTAACTATAGAGAACACACTGATGGTTAGTAGAGTGGAGGTGGGTGGGAGAATGGGTTAAATAGGTGATGGGAATTAATGGGTACACTTGTTATAAACATGAGGTGTTGTATGGAAGTGTCGAATCACAATTGTACATCTGAAACTAATATTACACTGGATGTTAATTAACTGGAATTTAAATAAAAATTTCAAAAATTAGGGAAATTGTAGAAAGACTAGTAGTAAATTGAAAGAGCAGAATTAATGAGAGGAAATTCAGAGGGGAACTGAACTACATTAGAGGAGGAAAGACAAAAATAAAGTAGGAAGAAGAAACAAATATGTGAAACTTTAAACTTGGGAAGTCTGGGAGCATCTGGGTGGCTAGTTCGATTGAGTGTCCGACTTCAGCTCGGGTCATGATCTCACAGCTCATGGATCAGAGCCCCATGTTGGGCTCTGTGCTGACAGCTCAGAGCCTGGAGCCTGCTTCAGATTCTGTGTCTCCCTTGTTCTCTGCTCCTCCTCCACTCGTACTCTGTCTGTCTCTTCACTCCCTCTTTTAAAAATAAATAAACATTTAAAAACTTTTTTAAAAAAACTTGAAAAACTTGGGAAGTCTGAAGATATGCGAGCCTCCAATAACTTTTGGGAAACTGAAAATACAGATTAAAAACTTTAGACTAGTTACATTTTTGAAACCATCAAAATGAGGTGAAATAAAAACAAGGTTCAAACTATCAAATTCAAGAGAGCAGCAGCAGGACACTTGGCTGGTATGTTTGGAAAACGGCAAGGAAGCAAGTGTGTTTGAAAAAGAGAGAGCAATTCTCTCTTGAGAGATAAAGTCAAAGACACAAAAGCTTGCCAGATCCTGAGAGTTTTGCCAGTCTTTTTTAAGATTGTGATCGTGTTCTGAGTGAGATTGGTTTTAGCAGAGAAATACTCAACTCAAACTGGCTGCTTGGTGGAGACAAAAACAGAGATAGATAAGGTAGAAGGAAAGACAAGAATAAAAATGTTATTGCAACAAAACAGTTGAGAACTAATGGATGCTTTGGAGTAGAGTGGTAGCTGTAGAGATGGTGAACACTGGATTCCGTATATATCCTGAAGGTAAAGCCAAAAGAATTGGCTAACAGTTTGGATATGGAGTCTGAAGGAGAGAAGCCAAGGGTGACAGCGAGGTACTTAGGCTAAGCAGCTAGAATAAAGAGCTACCCTTCACTGAGAGAAGGAAGGACAGGAAAGAACTAAATTTTAGGAAAAAGACTGAATCAAAAACGCATTTAGGGGTACATTAAGTTTGAAATAGTCATTAAACTCTGAAGAAATGTTGAGCAGTTCATGGGGGAATTTTAAGGCTGAAGAGATAAATGTCTGTGTCACAGGCACATTAACATTATTTAAATATATGGGATAATATAAGGATAGAGAGAGGGGGAGACTGGAGAGATAAGTAAAGAGTTTCAAAAATTAAGGCCTTGGACATGCCAACATTTACAAGCTGGACTGATGAGAAATTACAGAAAAATTCTTTATTGCTTGTCCCAATAAGTTAACCTCTTCATTGCCAGGGACTTTTTTTAAAAATCAGATTCCAAGATAGGTAACTTAAAATTATTTTATATGACTTGTAGTTTTCTATTCCTTTAAAAATTACATAAATATCAATCTTTTATAAGGAATTTCTTTAGGAAATGGTATCAAACTTACAATCACCTTGTCTTATTCCTCGATTTTCTGCCAAACACTATGGGTATATACTCTCCAGGGATTTTCAGACAATATATGATAATTTAAAACAGATCTTATCATACCCTTCATTATTCTCCAAATAAATTGTGAGATTTGAGAGTCCATATTCTGTATGCCAATTACCCAATAGAAGAATAAATATTGTCTCAAAATTAATCTGTTCTATAGACATTCAGCTTCTGCTAATGGCAAAGTAACTTGTATCAGACCAACATTCCCACCAGTAGTCATTATAAAATTACCTATCTATCTATCTATCTATCTATCTATCTATCTATCTATCTATCTAGAAATACACATACACACACACACCCCAATTCTGTTTATAGGCACTAGAAAACAACCAATAGAAGGTAGAAGCTACAGGAAATATGATCATTGAAAAAGAACCATACTGTGTGAGATCTACATTTATCCACCTTTTCCCCTGAGGAGGACACACCATGAGTGCAGTTAATAATTAACTGCTCCAACAAAAAACACAATTTACTGAACTGAACCATGTTCTTTTGGGACTGCCAAAAAGACTGGAAATCGAAGGCAAATTGCAGAAAGGGAGAGAGCAAGAATCTGGGTACTAGTTTCATTCTAAATCCTTGTCAGACTCAAACTACACATGTACAGCATAAGATTTAAGGACTCCAACAGAAAGAAATAGTGGGAAGACTACAAGAATTGAACATATATTTCAGGGGCTGGTACAGTTTAAGTTCAATTCCTGCCAAGGCACAGGGTATTTATTGGCTAACTCAGATTTCCAATGAAATCTGGAAGGGCCATACTCATGTCCAAGTACCAAGAGTAATGACTATATAACAAAACTAAAGAAAAAAAAAAAAAAAAGACCTGCACTAAAAGAGTCAAAATCCAAGCCTTCACATGAGTAAGGTGAATTGCCAGTAACTTAACAACTTTCTAAGTGTATCTGATTATATCTTCCAAATATCCATATACAACTTAAAAATAACTAAGCATGCAGAGAAAGAGGAAAAGTATGACCTATACAGTTAAGAGAAAGTATTGTCAATAGTAACAGACTCAAAATGATCGAGGGGCTTTAAAATAACTATGATAAATGTATTAAAAAGTCTTTAGAAAAAGATGAATGTAATGCATTAAGGGGAAACTTTTTTTAAAGGTAACTTTTATATTTAAAAAATATAATTTTTTATAGCAATTTTAAGTCACAACAAAAGTGAATGGAACATACAGAGTTGCCAAATACCCCTTGCCCCCACATACACACAGACTTTCCCACTATCAAAATCCCACACCAAAGTGGTACATTTGTTACAATGAACCTACAATGCACCTATAGTCCATGAACTTGCTTTGATAGACCATAATTATCCCAAATCCATAGTTTACATTAGGGTTCACTCTTAGTACTATACATTCTGTGGGTTTGGGCAAATGTATAATGACATGTATCTACAATTATAGCCTCAAACAGAGTAGTTTCACTGCCCTAAAAATCCTCTGTGCTCCACCTGTTTATTTCTCCATCCACCCAAAACCTGGTCAACCACTGATTTTTGCCTTTTCCAGAATGTCATAAAATTGAAATCATACAACATATAGTCTTTTTAGATTAGCTTCCTTAACTTAATAGTATGCATTTAAGTTTCCTCCAAGTTTTTTCATGGGTTGATAGCTCATTTCTTTTTTAGGAACAGTTAATATTCCATGGTTTGGAGGTCTCATTGTTCATTTTTCCACTCACCTACTAAAAAAAAAAGGAAAACTGAGTTTTATTTCTTAAAAAAATCAAATATAAATTTTTGATAAGATGTATCAAATATGTATGTATGTTAACTATAATACCAAACAAATCATTTTGGCAGAGAAAGGGGAGCTTTGGAAAATAAAAAGTTTTAAAAGTGTTATTTAAAATTTTTCTATTACTAAAGTAACAAAAATACATTATATAATTTTAAGCATTTGAAAAAAAACTGTCGTTTTCTCATCATCCTAACAAAACCATACATAGCTGATTGATTCACTTTCTTTCACAGTTTCAAAATTAATAATTATTTACATAATGGTTATTACACTGTGCATAAAAGTGTTTCATATTTTTATTATATCACAAATGCAAAAGAAATTATTTATACCTTTAAAATGAAGCACTTAATTTAAAGAAACATATGAATGGTCAAAGAAATATATTAACTTGTTCATTGGTTCATTTAAGCACTCATAGCACACTTGGAAAGGGAGCATTCATATAAGAACATACCCTAGTAATAATTAAATATGTAAACTATTTTAAAATATAATAGGTGTTTTAGCTTAATCTGACATTTAACCTAGTCAGAGGTTGTCTTCTATTTTTATTCTTCAATTTCATTTAACTAAAATCATAGAGACTGCTTTTGTTACCTGCTGAGCTACAAAATTAGTGTTTGAACAGCCTTCAGATTTCATTAAACTTGGTTTAAAATCCTTGGGGCGCCTGGGTGGCGCAGTCGGTTAAGCGTCCGACTTCAGCCAGGTCACGATCTCGCGGTCCGTGAGTTCGAGCCCCGCATCGGGCTCTGGGCTGATGGCTCAGAGCCTGGAGCCTGTTTCCGATTCTGTGTCTCCCTCTCTCTCTGCCCCTCCCCCGTTCATGCTCTGTCTCTCTCTGTCCCAAAAATAAATAAACATTGAAAAAAAAATAAAATCCTTAATTACTTCAGTAGGAAATATGATTCCATATACTTTTACTTTTGACGATCAAGAGCCACATTTACTCTCTAGAAATTTGAATGATCACTATTGGAAAAATGATTGCATGTACAGTCCTGTGGTAGGCAGAATTGTAAGACAGCCCTCAAATGTACCCACCCTTGGTGTGCACACACTTTCTCCCAGTTATTGAATCAAACACTAATATAAGTACCGCTATAAAGGTGTTCTTATACCTTTACAGGTATAAAATTAGAGGTAATTAAGGTCTGAAATCAGTTGACTTTAAGATAAAGGGATTATCTGGGTGGGCCCAACCTAATCAAATAAAGCTTTTAAAAGCAAGAGAGTTTTCTCCACCTGATCATAGATTAGGAAATCAAAGAGATACGCTAATGCTAATGCTGACCTGGAAGAATACAAGCATCAATGATATGAACTGTTTATAAGGCCACATGGCTAGGAACTATGGGCAGCCTCTATAAACAGAGATTCCAGGCTGACAGCAAGAAAGCAGAAACCTCAGGCGCACAACTCTAAGGAATTGAATTATGCCTACAACCAGTGAACCCAAGCTCCAAATGAGAACATACTATACCCAACACTGATTTCAACTTTGTGTGATTCTGAGCAGAAAACCAACCTATACCATGCCTAGACTTATGCCCTATGTGAGCTAATAAAATGGTTGAGTGTGTGTGAGTGAGTGTGTGTGTGTGTGTGTGTGTGTGTGTGTAAGATGATAAATCTGTAGTAATTTGTTGAGCAACAATAGGAAACTAACATCAAGTTGGTACAGGTTATCATTAATAAAAATTAAAGGTCTAATATGCAAAAATTACAATTTTTCTTGAACCTACCAAATATTGTGCAAATTTGTTTCAATTTTGACAAGACACCCTTGTCATGCTTCTTTTCTTCCATTCATTCAATATCATATATGTAAAGCACTTAGCAACCTCCAGGTGATCAGGAAGGAATAACTGTGACAATAAAGTATATCTAATACTGTGTTAGGTTTTCCAAACAAATCTGACTAAAACACGTCTTCTCTTCACCTGTCATTACACACATGTCCCAATTTTTTTGAATATTTTTAATAGATCTATTCTTGCCGTTTCTTATGTCGCTCTCCTCAGGCTGCTAAAATCTTGGAATGCCATATATCACCATCTCATTTCATTTCATTTATAAAGAATTCTTATATTCCTTGAAATAAATCAATGAAACAAAGAGCTGGTTATTTGACAAAATAAACAAAACCGATAAACAGCCAGAGCAATCAAGAAAAAAAGAAAAAAATAGAAATGACTCAAATAAGTAAAATCAGAAACAAACAAAAAAAAGAAGTAACAGCTGGCACCATAAAAATACAAAAGATTATAAGAGAATACTATCATAAGTATATGCCAAAAAAATGAGCAACCTAGAAGAAATTGATAAATTTTGATTCTTCCAAATCTGAATCAAGAAGAAACAGAAAATCTGAACAGGCCAATTGCTAGTGACAAAATTAAATCAATTAAAAAAAAAAAAACTACCAAAAATCAAAAGCCCAGGACCAGATAGATTCACAGGTGAATTCTACCAAACATTTAAAGAAGATTTAACACCTATTCTCCTCAAACTGTTCCAAAAAACCAGAAAAGGAAAGCCTCCAAATATATTCTATGAGGACAGCATTATCTTGATACCAAAAACCAAAGACACAACAAAAAAAAAAGAATGCTATAGGCCAATGTCTCTGATAAACATAGTTGCAAAATCCTCCATAAAATATTAGCAAGCCAAATTCAATAATACATTAAAAGGATTATTAACTACTATGATCAAGTGATGTTTATTCTGGGGATGCAGAGATGGTTCAATATTTGCAAATCAGTAAACATTATACACTGCCTCAACAAAACCAAAGACAAAAACCAAATGATTATCTGAAGAGATGTAGAAAAGGCATTTGACAAAATTCAACATCCGTTCATGATGAAAACTCTCAACAAAGTGGGTTTAGAGAGGACATATCCCAACACAATAAAGGCTATATATGAAAAACCCATGGTTAACATTACACTCAATGGTGAAAAACTAAGGGATTTTCTTCTAATATCAGGAACAGACGAGGATGTCCACTCTCACCACTTTTATTCAGCATAGAACTGGAAGTCCTAGCCACAGCGATGAGACAAGAAAAGAAATAGAGGCATTGATGTTGGTAAAAAGATAAATTGTCACTATTTGAAGATGGCATGTCACTATTCATAGAAAATCCTAAAGACTCCACCAAAAAACTATTGGGACTAATAAATGAATTTAGTAAAGTTGCAGATAAAAAAATCAATGCACTGAAATTGGCAACATTTCTATAAACTAATATAGAAAGAGAAATTAAGAAAATAATTCCATTTACAATTGAAACAAAAAGAATGAAATATGTACAAATAAATAACCAAAGAGGTGAAAGACCTCTGCTTTGAAAACTATAAAATACTGATGAAAATAATTGAAAAGGACACAAAAAGATATTCCATGCCCATGGAGTGCAAAAATTAATATTGTTACAATGTTTATATTACCCAAAGCATTCTATAGATTCAGTGCAATCCCTATTAAAATACCAAAAGCATTTTTCACAAAACTAGAACAAATAATACTAAAATTTGTGCAGAACCAAAAAAGATTTCAAATGGCTAAAGCAATCTAGAGAAAGAACAAAGCTAGAGGTATCACAATTCGAGATTTCAAGATGTACTACACAGCTATTTTAATCAAAACAGTATGGTATTGAAACCAAAACAGACACATGGATCAATGGAGCAAAATAGAGAGTACAAAAATATATCCCACCCTATATGGTCATTTAATCTATGAGAAGGGAGGCAGAAATATACAATGGGGAAAAAGACAGTCTTTTCAATAAAAAGTGCTGGGAAAACTGGACAGCTACATGTAAACGAATGAAACTGGACCACTTTCTTACACCATACACCAAAATAAACTCAAAATGTATTAAAGACCTAAATGTGGGACCTGAAAGCATAAAAGTCCTAGAAGAGATCACAGGCAGTAATTTCTCTGACATCAGCTATAACAACATTTAAATAAACTATTGTAACTATACCAAAACAAGAAGGTTTTGCACAGGGAAGGAAACCATTAACAAAACCAACAGGCAATCTATTGAATGGGAGAAGATATTTGCAAATGATATAACCAATAAAGGGTTAATTCCAAAATATATAAAAAACTGATACAACTCAACACTAAAAAAAAAATCTGATTTAAAAATGGGCAGAAGACATGAATAAACATTTCTCCAAATAAGACATACAAATGGCAAACAGATACATGAAAGTATGCCCAGGGGCACCTGGGTGGCTGTTGTTTAAGCATTGGACTTTGGCTCAGGTCATGATGTCGTGGTTTGTGAGTTCGAATCCCATGTTGGGCTCTGTACTGACAGCTCAGAGCCTGAAGCCTGCTTTGGATTCTGTCTCCCTCTCTCTCTGCCCCTCCCCAATTTGCACTGTATCTCTCTCTCTCAAAAAATAAACAAACATTTTTAAAAATTAAAAAAAGAAAAGAAAAGATGCTCAACATTACTGATCATCAGAGAAATACCAATCAAAACCACAGCGAGATATCACCTTACACCATCAGAATGGCTAAAATCAAAAACATAAGGAATAAATTTTGACAAGGATGTGGAGAAACCAAAACCCTCATATACTATTGGTGGGAATGTAAATTGGTACAGCCATTGTGGAAAGCAGTATGGAGGTTCCTCAAAAACAAAAAACAGAATTACTATATGACCCAGTAATTCCACTACTAAGTGAATATTACAGTCATAAAAAAGAAAGAAATCTTGCCATTCATGACAGCATGGATTGGCTCAGAGAGTATTACATTAAGTAAAGTAAGTCAGACTGAGAAAGACAAATACCATAGGATTTCATTCATAAGCAAAATGTAAAACAACCAAATGAATCACCAAACAAAAAGCGGAATCAGACATATAAATACAGAGAACAAACTCCCAAAGGGAAGGTAGGTTGGGGGGATGGGCAAAATGGTTGAAGGGGAGTGGGAGGTACAGGCTTCCAGTTATGGAACAAGTAAGTTACAGGGATAAAAGGTACAGCATAGGGAATATAGTCAAAGATATTGTAATAGCGTTGTATGGTGACATGGCTGCTACTCTTGTGGTGAGCATAGTATAATATATAATCTTATTGAATCACTAGGCTGTACACCTGAAACTAACGTAACATTGTGTCAGTATCATCAAATAAAAAAAAAATGTTTTCAAAACAAAACAAAACTGAGGCTTGGAGAAGTGTAGGGACTAACAAGATTATGTAACTAAGAAGTGGAACTGGTACTAATACTCTGGTCTCACTCAAACTTAAAGCCCATGTCTTTTGTTTCCTGTTATAATAAATAATCCATTTTACTTTTACATTCATAATTATTATTAAATTAATTAAAACAATAAATAATTTTATTAATGCCCATCAATGTCACATAAACTCTAGGGTCATGATTGAAGTGTTAAGAATTGGCATTATTTCTTCTTTGGGTAGGCAGTTATCTGACCACGGAAGAGCTATAGCAAAGTAAAGACGACCTTGCTCCTTGGTCCTAGGGCCAAGTGTAGGTAAAGCCTGCGACAAATAAATTATATCTATGTCTGTACAAGGGAAAAGACATGGAGCTTTAAACATTGTGGGATTCCAGAAATGTACCTTGAATAGGTAACTTCAATAAATAGGGCTTTCAGAAAATAAATTAGTTTTGGGGCGCCTGGGTGGCGCAGTCGGTTAAGCGTCCGACTTCAGCCAGGTCACGATCTCGCGGTCCGTGAGTTCGAGCCCCGCGTCAGGCTCTGGGCTGATGGCTCAGAGCCTGGAGCCTGTTTCTGATTCTGTGTCTCCCTCTCTCTCTGCCCCTCCCCCGTTCATGCTCTGTCTCTCTCTGTCCCAAAAATAAATAAACGTTGAAAAAAAAAATTTTAGAAAATAAATGTTTTAATAGAATGTTTTATGTTCTTTAATCAGAATAAATTGCCTAAAATACTAGAAAATGGCTGTGAAATCATATATGTTATAAATGGGAAAAATATAGAAATTTAGGTAAGCAGTTGGTAAGATTTTAAATTTGTTTGGATCAAAATTCCCTCTAGAGATCCTCTTGAAAGTTTTCCATGAAAGAAAAATTACCTGAGGAAAGGAAAAAGTTTATTAATCACTCACAATATTCTAAGCATTTTACATACTTTATTTTATTTAGTATTCACAGAAACCACAAAGGCTTGCCTTATTTTCCCCAAATTCTCAGATAAGGGACTAGGAAATACAATAATATAGGAAATGTTACACACCTGCTAAGTTTCAGAATGGAGTTTTCCATCCAATTCAAACTGACTTCAAAGTCCATGCTCTTTCCACTTCACCAAGTTTTCAAAATAACCATGGCCTTTCAGATACAAAACAGTGCAGGCCTGAAATAAACTAAGCATATGACAACTAAAGCCTCTGTCTTCTGAGGAATGCTTTAAATAGAAGGACATCTAAGAGGAAAATTGAATTTCAATAAAATATATTCCTCCTGAATTTTCTTTCCAATTTTCAAGTTTTGAATCTCAAACACAGACATTTTAATTTCAAAAACAAGGCTGTCTCTGACCACAAATGGCATAGGAAACATAATAAAGAATTAATATTTGACTCAGCTATAAGACACACAAGGATTTGTGTGCTATTTTTTAAAAATAAAACAATGTTAATATAACTGTGAATTTATATTTCACATATGGAAGCAAACAATTTACTGGCTCTAGTTTTTTGCCAGCTAAAAGCCAAAATTATTCTACTCACTTACTCTGCAATTTTTCCTTTCTTAACCTTACAGATGAGAGAAAGTGGGTCTTTTTTAAGGTTCTCTCTACTGATCCGTAACTCCTTCATTCCTGTTAAGTATTAATTCCATAAATAAACTATAAATTCCTATAGTATTCTTGAATTTCATAAAAAGGACATTACCTAAATAGCCTTCCCTCACCCATGGTAAAACAAAAAAACAAAAACACCAAGTAATTATTCCTAACCAAGTTAACTCCTTAGACTAACTACATTTAGCATCTACTGCATCCTGGCAGGCTCCTCACAAGGCTGTTCAGAGTAGAATCAGATACTCCACAGGGGCATTACTGAGGTATACATTGTCATGGTGATGGCAGTTTACATGCAGCACCTTCCCTGATCATTACTCTAAGACATCACAAAATCTGATGTAATCTGGGGACTGTAATTTTGAGGTCTCGGTCAATCTAGTCAATCCAGGTATTGAAGCAAGTCCAGAACTCATGTGTGAAAAGAATATTGCTTTTTGCCTACATTACTAAGGAAGCACATCTGCCATATGCAGATGAAATCCAGTGGAAGACATGATCCAAGCTGCTTACTCCTCATATTGCAGAATTAATACTGCCTGTGGTCATGTGGTTCCCACAATATAACAATGTTTCCTAAATCAGCAATGTAGAATGCAAACAAGCAGAAGATAAAATCTCATGTCTGCTTTTTGATGCCTAACAAAAGCCTAGCTTAAAGAAATAATATTTAGGAATAAAATTTAGGAAAGCTGTATTTCCAAAATGAGTTGATTTTCAGCCCATTTGGCAAGGTTTTATTTATTTATTTATTTATTTATTTATTTATTTATTTATTTATTTATTTATTTTGAGAGAGAGAGTGTGTGTGTGTAAGCAGGGGAGGGACAAAGAGATCCAAAGCAGTGACAGCAGTGAGCCAGTTGTGGGGCTTGAACTCACAAACTGCCAGATCCTGACCTGAACCAAAGTCGGAAGCTCAACCGACCGAGCCACCCAGGTGTCCCTGCCAAGCTTCTAAAAAGACAGACTTCTGGGCCTCACTCACTACGTACAGCATTACAATCTCTTAGTGATGCACCTAGAAATCTCTTCTCTTTAATGTTCCCCAGGCAATGCTGATGAGTCACAATTGAGAGCATCCCCTTAGGAAGTCCAGAGGGTATCAATCTCTAGATATAATAAACTCTAGATTGAGTTAGTCTTTGCACACGGAACACATCAGCCTAGCCCTTTACAACATCCCCTTTTCTGTCCCATCATGTCTTCAAGCTTAATGAAATTACCCCTCAAGAACAATCTTATGAAACCTACTTCTACACTCACAGTAAAAGAACTCATTATGCCATTCAATGTCCATAATATAAAATCTGGAGTAAGAATTTTTTTTTTTTAGAATATGATATCAAAAATAATTATGTTTTTTCTGATAAACTGGCATGCTTCCACCTTTTATATAAAGAGGATGAATGATTGTAATGCATCTGGGTTCCTTTTGGTCGGAGTTGTCAGGAATCTCAGAGTTAATATTTATTCTGAGACATAGCATTTGTTCTCTCTTAGGACTGGTATTTTGCTTCCTCCTCTTTCTCCATTCCTAAATTCCTCATTTACATCTTCATTCATTAACCTCATTGTACAAAACGCTTATATAACAACTCCAATCTTTTAGGGTCCCTCTTATATATCATCAATAACTATGCTAAATGCTTTACATAAAGTATTTCATTCCCATAATGTCTTAGTTTGTCTGGGCTGCTATAACTAAATTCCATAGACTGGGTGACTTATAAACAAATCAAATTTATTTCTCATAGTTCTCTGGAGGCTAAGAGTCCAAAATCAAAGTGCCAGCCGATTTCGTGTCTGGTGAGAGAGAGCCCATTTCTTGGTTCACAGATGGTCTTCTGTGTGTCCTCACAGAGTGAAAGAGGGCAAGGAAGTTCTCTGGTCTCTTGTAAGAGCACTAATGCTATTCATGACAGCTCACGACCTATCACCTCCCAAAGGCCCACCTCCAATATATCACTTTAGTGATTAGGTTTCAGCCCAAGAATTTTGGGAAGACACAAACATTGTCTATAGCACATAATAAACCAAAAAGATGAATATTATCATTAACCAATTTTCCAAGTCAGAAAACAGGTTTAAATAAAGAAATTAAATATCTTTCCCAGAGTCATGTTCTTAGTAATGACACACACAGAGTTTGAATACAGAACCAATTACTTTGTCTGCTGTGATATCTGCCCTTTAAGGTGATTCTTTTTTGTGTTTTTTAATAATTTTGGGAGAAGGAAGGGAAAGGAAAAGACACGCAGGGGAAAAAAAGAGCAATTTAACAAGAGATACCGGGGATGTGATTGTTAATAATTTTGTGATGTTGGGCTCTGACTTAATTTAACCTATTCTCCATATCTGAAATACCCAAATGTAGAAAATAAGCAATAAAAAAAAATTCAGAGTTCTCACTTTCTTTAGGAAATCATCTCCATGGGAGACATGAATATTCTCTTTCATTCAAGACAGTAAACAAGCCAGACTATTTGCATATTATGCAGTTGAATGCATCCTTTGTTATCATTGCCAAATACCACCTTTCTATTAAAGTAGAGAGAAGCTAGATTTTCCACAATAAAGCCTGAAATTCATAAGAAATATAAATAGTATGTATTGAATGATGCAAAAAAAATTCAAATGTTTATTGAAAGCTCCAGTGGTTTATAATCTAAACACCACTAATTATAAATCTATACTTAATGTAACATTATTTTTGTTGAGTATTGATTACATTATTTCTCAAATATTAAAAATGAACAAGCTAAACTGCCTAAATCTTGTTGCATATTTGGGGCAATTATGTACTACATGACCAAAATGATGGCTTCAAGTTACAGTGATAGGCTAAGACTGTCTTAGAGTCTCTAAGACTGCCCTTAGAGATGTTTTTGGTTTTGGCATTGCAGTACCTCAAACATCTGTGTTTAGTACTGAACATGAAACTGCAAAAAGAAATGCATCCAACATCAGCACAAAAAGTAAGCCAAATAGAGAAAAATTTCCAAAAATAAAAGCTACTCCCATTTTTAATTTTTTATTTTGATTCTGTGACTTAAACAACAAAGAAAATCCCTTATAGGCTCAATTTATGCTCTATTCTCCATTTTCAGGGCAAAATACCTCAGTGTTCTTGATTTCTGAGGGGAGTTCCCTATGAAGCATGCCCCACTCTAGTGTCTCATGTTGCTTTGTCTGATGCATCACTTGGCATCACTCTGAGCTCAAGCTAGCGTCTCATGCAGTATTCCAGGTTTGAATGTGAAAGAGCAACAAGATTAAATTAAGGAAAATAAAATCAAGGAAATTAAATAATCACAGACATTAAGGCTGGACCATCTATTAGGTAACAGTCTGTTTCCTTACAAAACAGTATTGGCTCTGACTATTTAAAATGCTCATTGTAAGAAATTCATACAGGTCTAGAATGAACAAAACTTCATGCAAAATTATGCCTAAAACAATCCTGAAAATCATGATGTAATAGGTAACAATCTCTTGTTAATCATCATTGAATCACCATCTTTGTCATGTAGAGAGACACTTGAGTTCCTTCTATAATAACACAAAATTTACCTGTTCTTTTCTCTGATAACTCGTGGAATCACAGGTCTTCAAACTATAACGTGTCATCTAGTCCAACTGGAGACTTGCAATCATCATGAAACACTGAAGTGTTGGCATACTTATATATTGAAATTGTTCCCATCATACTGCCTGAGATTTGATACTATGTATTATAACATTCTACAAAACAAGTCTAATGTTACATCCATTATTCCACATTACTTGTATTCAAAGGTCCCTTAAATTTTCTTTTATTATTCTTTTCAGATAAAGTATACTAAAAGGAAAAATGGTTTCATCACTCGTAAACATGTAGCAAAAGATAATATCCATATTTGAACTAGTTAGCAGATTAGGTAAGCATTAGCTCAAAACTGAATAAGGGTATGCTCAAAACATACAAATAAAACAAAAACCTAGCCTTCAAAATGAACAAATCAGATTATCTCTTCCTTGTCATACACCTCTTCTACATCAGAACACAATTTTTAAAAGATCATGTTTGCAGTGCATGGGTAAGAAAGAGGGATGACATGGGAAGCCTGGGGGGCTCAGTTAGTTGAGTATTTGACTCCTGATTTCAGCTCAGGGTCATGGGAGCAAGACCCACGTTGGGCTCCCGGCTGAACATGAAGCTTGCTTAAGATTCCCTCTCTGTCTTTCCCTATCCCTCTCCCCCATTCTCCCTCTCTCTCTCTCTCTCTCTCTCAAATAAAAAATAAAAAGAAAGAGGCATGACAATTTGAAGAAAATCAATACTTTTATCAATTTATTTTGTAATCAATATATTAAAAAAAATCAAATCTAAAACTATTTTAAAAGGAAACATATTATGACTAACTGGAGTATATCCCAGAAATGCAATGTTGGTTTAATATTCAAATTAATTTATATAATTTACCCTATTAACAGACTAAAAAGAAAAAAATAACACATAAACAGATGAAGAATACCAACTCCATTTCTGCAAAATTCAAACTTCATTTTCAAAAATCCAAACTCCATTTCTGATAATAATTCTCAGTAAACTGGGAATAGAAGGGAAGCTCCTATACCTGATAAAGGGCACCTATGAAAAAATCTACAGTGAACATCATATTTTATGATGAAAAACAGATGGCTTCCCCTTTATGTTTGGGAATAAGGCAAGCAAGACTGATCTCACCACTTCTATTTAACACTATACTAGAGATTCTAGCTAGTGCAATAAGGCAATAAAATGAAATAAGAGACATCAAGATGGCAAAGTAAGAATATTTATTTATTCTAAATATGATCACCTATATAGAAAGACTTTCAGGATCTACAAAAAGCTACTGGGACCAAGAAGTGAGTTTAGCAAATTTGCAGGTTAGTATAGTAGAGACAAGAAGCGGCATTTCTGTGTACCTGCAATAAAGAATTATATTTGCAACTAGTGAAAAAAGATTTCCAATATCATAAAATATACAAAATATTTAGTGATAAAGTAATGAAAAATGTCAAAGCTATACAGTGAAAGCTACAAACCACCACTGAGAGAAATTAAACAAGGCTAAATAAATGGAGAGATAAATCACATTCATGGATCAGAAGACTCAATACTGTTAAGACTGTCAGTTATCCCCAATTTTTTCTGCAGATTCAATGTAATCTAAATGGGAATCCAGTGGGCCCATATATGTATTTTTAATCAGTAGACTGATTTTACAATGTATAAGATAACATGAAGTACCTAGAATCACTAAAATAACTTTGAAAAAAATAATTTTGAAGAAATTCTATCTAATTTCAAAAATGATTATAAAACTTCACTAACACAGTGTAGCATTGGTGTGAAAATAGAGAACTAGAACAAAATAGAGTCTAGAAAGATACCCTCACACATGTGATCAACTGTTTGAAGAGTGCAAAAGCAATTCAATGCCAAAAGGATAGTCTTTTCAACAAATGATGCTACAACACTTGGATCCTCGTGCAAAAAAATAAACCTCTATCCATATCAAACACTATATTTTTAAAAAGTCAATAAAAATGGATCATAGACCTAAATGTAAAATCTGAAGCTATATAACTTCTAGAGAAAAACAGACAAGGAATCTTTGTGGATTTATATTAGTAAAAGATTTCCTAGATATGACAACAAAGCTAAACTGTACAAGAATTGATAAGCTGTACCTCATCAAAATAAAGCTCTTTAATATTCAAAAGATAGAGTGAAGAGAACAAAAAATAAAAGCCAAATACTCAGAGAACTCATTTGTAAGTCACATTGATGAAGAACTTGTATCTAGCATAAACGCTCAAAACGCAATAATAATAAAGCAAACAACCCGATTTTTAAAAAGCCAATCAATTTGAACCAACACATCACCAAAGACATACAAATAGGCACATACTAAATGTTTAACAGGATTTTCATTAATAAAATGAAAATTAAAACCGCAGTAGAACTGAAGGCTACCAGAGAGGAGGTGGGTGAGAGAATAGTTACAAAGGGAATGGAAGATTAAGGAGGCACTTGTCGTGACGAGCACCGGGTGATGTACCGAAGTGTTGAATCACTGTATTGTACACCTGAAACTAATACTACACTGTATGTTAGCTAAGTGTAATTTAAATAAAAACTTTTAAAACACACATACAATGAGACACCACTGCACACGTGTAGAATGGCTAAAAAGGAAGGAACTGGTTACACCACAGCTTAGTGTGGATGTAGAGCAACACTCACTGCTGGTGAGAATGCAAAATGGCAGAGAAAACTTAGAAAACAACATGTCATTTTCTTAAAGTTAAAAACGTTATTTAACTCCTAGATATTTATGTAAGAGAAATGAGAGCAGAGCACCTACATACACAAATGCTTAAATATGAATGTTTATGACGGTATTATAACAGCAAAAAGTACCCATGTATTCATCAAAAGAAGAATGGATCAACAAGACATGTTGGTATACTATTATCTTAGTCGGCTCAGGCTGCTATAACAAAGTACCAGGTAGGTGGTTTATAAACAACAGAAGTTGATTTCTCACAGTTATGGAGGCTAGAAGTCTGAGGTCAGGGTGACAATATGGTCAAGTTCTGGTAAACAGCCTTTTCTGGGTTGCGGACAGTCACCTTCTTATTATGTACTTATGTGGCAGAAGGCAGAGAGAGAAAGCAAGTTCTCTCCTGACTCCTATAAGAGCACTAATCCCATCTATGAAGGCTCTACCCTAATAGTCTCATAAGGTCCCCACCTCCTAATACCACCACATTGGGGAGTAGTATTTCAACACCCAAATATGAGGGGAGAGGCACAAACATCAGTCCCTAACAGTCATATGATGGAATACTATTCAGCAATAAAAGGCAGCAAGCTATTGATACACACAAGAACATGGATGAATTTCTAAATAATTATACTGAGTGAAAGAAGCCAAACAATCAGAATACATATTGTAGGATTCCTGTAACTAAAATTCTATAAAATGCAAACTAATCCATAGTGATGAAAAGCAGATCCACGTTTGCCTGGGGTTGGGATGAAAGATGAATGGTTGGGGGAATTACAGAGGAATATGAAGGAATTTTTGAGGGTGATACATATGTTCATTATGTTCATATGTTCATTGTGATAATTTCACAGGTGTATGCAGGTGTATATGTATATTAAAACATATCTGAGCACTTAAATACTGGGAGTTTATTGTATGCCACTTATACCTCAATAAAATTGTTTAAAAACCACCAACTATAATAAGCAAAACATATCAGGCTATTCTAATAAAAAATAATTTAAAAATACAAGCCTTTTCTGTAGGCAATTATAAACAACCATCAAAGTATAGATGTTGCAAAGGTAGTAAGATGAAAATCATAACACATGGTAGGTCTAGCCTGCTCATTAGCCAATGTAAAGGTATAATCCAGTCACTATTTTATTTATATTATGAAATATTTTTGGTCATTTGTAGGGAGTGGAAATGAGAATGATAATTAGGGAAAAAAAAGGTTGAACAAAGCAACTGAAGTATGGGGGACATTCAGAAACCCTAAAATGAAGCAGACAGGCCCTTAAAATTGCAAGTCCAGGACATTAACTTATGTGGTAATCGAGGGGCTAGAAGAAATTGTGTGTCAAGGATGGCAGTGAGGGGAAAGACACTGTAAGTTCATGAGTAGAAGGAAAGAAAACAAATTTAACCCAGATATGTCATTTGATATTTCTGCTAATGCTGTCCCAAGATGGACTGACATTACTATATATTACTTGGTATGAATCTAATTTAAGATTTGTTTTCAGAAAAGCCTTGAAAACTGAAAGGAAATTGTGTGTATGTATGTGCATGTGTATGTGTGTGTACCATTCTGTTTATTTCACAGTTTTTATCTTCATGTACCTGCCTATTAGCAAGATACAATTTTGTGGAGACTTGGCATTTTCTTTTATGGTAAGCAGATTCAGATATAATACACAGAGTTATAAACTAGAACTTGACTTTAGAATTGTTTTGTATGTCCTATAAGAGTCCTAAACTTTACCATGGCATACACTCTGCATAGAAACTACCAAAATTTTAATACACACCTATAATTTATAGCCTGCTGGTTTCCAAAATGAAGCAGAGGAAACTCATTCTAAAAGTTATCATTTTAGGGGCGCCTGGGTGGCGCAGTCGGTCAAGCGTCCGACTTCAGCCAGGTCACGATCTCGCGGTCCGTGAGTTCGAGCCCCGCGTCAGGCTCTGGGCTGATGGCTCAGAGCCTGGAGCCTGTTTCTGATTCTGTGTCTCCCTCTCTCTCTGCCCCTCCCCCATTCATGCTCTGTCTCTCTC
>NW_024412407.1:16161988-16241244 GCF_014898765.1 Herpailurus yagouaroundi
TCTCTCTCTGTCCCAAAAATAAACAAACGTTGAAAAAAAAAATTTTAAAGTTATCATTTTAATTGAATAAGCTAATAGAAAAAAATGAAGAAAACATGATTAGATTGAATTATTGAATGTAAAATTTGCCTCTGTTTTCTGACACTCAAAATCACACAAACACAAAAAAAGACAATCTTATATTCATTACATCATGAAAGTTAACATCAAATTTAAGAGAGAGGAATATTTTATCAGTGCAACTTTCTGAGTCCATCACATGCAATAGAATAATAGATGGCATTGATAACACTGGCATCTACTTTTACCAATGATTTTTTTTAACATTTTATTTATTTTTGAGACAGAGAGAGACAGAGCATGAACAGGGGAGGGGCAGAGAGAGAGGGAGACACAGAATCGGAAACAGGCTCCAGGCTCTGAGCTGTCAGCACAGAACCCGAAGCGGGGCTCGAACTCAAACCGTGAGATCATGCCCCGAGCCGAAGTTGGACGCTCAACCGACTGAGCCACCCAGGAGCCCCTTACCAATGATTTTATGGGGTACATATATTTTTTAGTTGTGTCTCTTTTAATACCCCAAAACTTAATTGTAACATTTGTTCATCCAAAAGCATTTTGCTAAGCTCTTGGTAAACACAGCTTGCTTTGCTTCTCACTGATAAAAGACCTCATGAAATGCTAGGATAATCATATGCCCTGATTTCCCCAGGATGGTTCCAATTTCTGCCTGTTGCCCCAGCTTCCTGATAAATAGCAACTTGTTCACTTTCAAGAGTGTGTCAGTTAGGATGATAAATTATATGGTCAACTTATAAATCGCTCACTTGTAAAATTCAGCAGCAAATCGCGCCAGACACATAGGAACATAATACAGTCAGAATTGTCAAATGCTACGCCCTTTTAAAAAATTGTGTTTACTTTCTCTTAACTGATAACAATCAAGTACAGAGAAAAATATTAATATGAACTAAAAAGCCCTGTGAAAAATACTGGAAAATCCAAATTATGTTGTCTGTATTTCTTTTAGGGAAGTAGTCTTTACTACCACTTTTTTTCCTCTATCCTGGCACCACTATTATTTTTTAGAACATCTGTCATTGGTATGAGTAAATCTCCTTGTATTTAAATATATAAATATAGTCCTGGCTCATTGCCTACTGATAAGAATGATGGCTAAAGTTTTCCATGTCATTCACAAGAACACTGACAATAAATATGCATTTCTTCACATATGACAAGGCTATCATTTCATTGTCTCATTTGAAGTTTTATTTTTAGTAGTTAAGACTGTAAGTCAGAGCTTTAGTGAGAGAGAGATAATTGGTGCCCTGGCAGAAGACAGGAAGTTCGTGTAGCACAGTAGGAAGGCTGTTGGCAATGGAAGACAGCAGGAGCTACAGAATTCTCACATCTACCAAAATTTATGCAATCGGCAAACAGCAGAACTGTGTTTACCTGACCTTTCATTTCTGTGTGTTTAAGTAGAAAGACAAAAATACTAATTCCTTTTCTGAAACTGTATTAGTGTAATAACCTCAAATTTTCCATTTCCCACAAATGCAGTCTACCTACAAATTAGGGTATGCTTTAAAAGGATTCTTTGATTCCCTGGTCTAAGATGCATGGATGGACAAGTACTGAAGTGTTTCCCTATGCAGGGGCCATGATCTGATGCAGTACCAGGGTTCAGGCTGTGGAGGTAAGATATTTATTCAAGGCCACTTCTGGTAGGATGACCAGAGGAGGCCAAGAAAGAGAGCTGATACTGAATGCTGTGGCCAAGTATGATTTGAGGTTCTAAGAGAGAACTGTGCTCAAGAGAGGGAAAAATAAGTAAGAAGTAAATCACTATGAAAGTAAGTCAAAAATGTTTAAGAGTAAAAACAGGAACAACTCCTGGGCATTAAATTTCAACTTTTATGTAACTGGGAATGAACTCTGATGACTCCAAAATGCTGAATAGGGCCATATATTTAAGGCAACAAAGTATTCTTTTCCAAACATTGTTTTTTCACTGGAGTGAAATTCATTAAACACCCAGGTGTTTGAATTAAATAATACATGATCAGTTTGTTTAATAAGGAGAATTAAGTATTTGGTTTTTCTACCTTTGCTACATGCTGCACATGAAAGGCACACAGTTTTTGTTTACCTACTGCAACCAGGATCTGTTCTAAAACAGCATCCACGATTTGTGGAGTATGTACTATGTGCCAGGCACTGTTCTAAGCAGTAGAAATAAAGAAAAACAAAATAGAAAAGACACATCAGGGGTGCCTGGCAGGCTCAGTCGGTAGAGTGTACCACTCTTGATCTCGGGATTGTGAGTTCCAATCCCACGTTCAGTGTAGAGATTACTTAAAAAGAAAATTTTAAAAAAAGAAAAGACACATCTATTAGCAAGCATATGTTGTAGACAGAAAGACAATAAACAAGGTAAATGTATACATGCTGGATAATGTGATGATCACGAGAAAAATATAAAACAGGGGAAAAGATGGGCACTGATAATTTAGATTGGTTAAGGAAGGCCTCATGAAGATGTGATATGTGAGTAAAGGCAGCAAGGAGTTGAGGGACAGAGTCAAGGAATATCTGAATAAAGAGCATTCCAGCCTGAGGGCACAGTCAGTGCAAAGACCAGGGGTAGTGGATTTTGAACTATTAGAGGCACATTTGTTTTGGATGAACAAGAATAGATGAGGTCAAAGAGGTCATTTGGGTACCATTGTGTGAGAGATCATGACTCTTTCAAGGTAAAGGTATAACTTGGCTTTTACTTTGAGTTAATGAATAACACTTTGTGTTTTTAACAGAGGGGTGGTGTGGTAGGACGTAGGTTTTAATAAGATATCTCAGGCTACTGTATTGATAGGAGATGAAATTGGGGGAAGAGTAAAATCGAAGAAACCATTTAGGAGCCCATTATATAACCAAAGCAAGAGTTGAGAACGGCTTATACCAGAATGGTAGTATAGGAGATGGTAAGAACTTATGAAAGTCTGCATATGTTTTATTTTTTTAATAATTTTTTAATGCATATTTATTTTTGAGAGAGTGCAAGCAGAGGAAGGGCAGAGAGATTGGGAGACACAGAATTCGAAGTAGGCTCCAGGCTCTGAACTGTCAGCACAGAGCCCAACACGGGGCTCAGAAACTCACAAACTGCCAGATCATGACCTGAGCTGAAGTCAGACACTTAACCGACAGAGCCCCCCAGGTACCCCTAGAGAGATAGATGATAGATAGATAGATGATAGATATTTTAATGTTTATTTATTTTTGAGAGAGAGTGCATGAGCAGGGGAGGGACAGAGAGGGGGACAGAGAATCCAAGGTGGGCGCTGCACTGAAAGCAGTGAGCCTGATGCAGGGCTTGAACTCATGGACAGTGAGATTGTGACCTGACCTAGAGTCAGAAGGTCAACCTACTGAGCCACCCAGGTGCTCCACCTCTGGATATATATTAAAACAGGGTTGTATTTGCCAATGTGAATGAGTGTAAGAGAAATAGAATAAAATCAGTATAAAATTCACAGTTTCTGGCCTGAAAGATAAAATTTCCATTAGTAAGGACTGCGAAACTGTAGACAGAAAATTTGTAAAGAATAACAAGAACTCAGTTTGACACACCCATTAACCAGTAGAATGATCACTGACAGTTTCAGAGCTGGAGAAACTAGAGGAGTCTTACTTAATCTACACTGGACCTCAGCTGTTGTCTATCTGGCAAGATTCATACTTTAGATGGCCCACATCTGACTCTTCTGTGTAGATTTAATGGTCCAAGATGCCCTTAAGTGGGAGTGTGTTTGGGAAGCTCCTGAATGTGTGCTGGAAGGAAGAGTGTGTTGTGTGGAAGGATAACTGGAGTACTGGTTGGTGAGACTAATTGTATTCACTGCAGTGCCCTGTGACAGTGTAATATTTAGTTGGTAATATATGACAATAAATCACTACTACCTAGTTAGTATTTTCAAATTTATTAACTTGTTTATGCCACTTCCCAACCTACACTAGAACACAGGCTCTTAGCAAGCATAGTCCTTATCCATCTTGCATCAAGCATCAAGTCATTTGAATAAATGAATCAATTATGTGTTCACATCATACAACTGTGGGTTCACATTATTAGAAACTTGTAGTTTACAAAATTATTATTTTGCATCAAGTTTGCATCTGCCAAATTTCAGAAAATGCAATTTTATCACTTAAATATTAATTTTATCATTCATATAATATAAGCATGTAATTTCTTTCAAAATTCAATTTTCTTAAAACACTTAGCACACTATTAAGGCTTATAAGGCTGGAAATATTTAATTTTACCTATTAAATATATTTTTTTCATTAGAATTTATTTGAAACTTTAAAGTTTAACTGGATGGAAGAGCTACACTAGAATTTTTTAGGAAAAGAAATGGTGGGTAGAGGTAAAGGAAGGGTATAAAAATGAAGAAGGGGGAAAACCCAGAGAGAACAAAATAATCAAGAGTTGTGAAGGGAGAGATGTTCAATGAGGAATATTATCAAAATGGGCTACAAGAATTCTCAAGAATGTCTCAAGAATTCTTTCTTGGCCATTGGCTCTGGAACCCCACCATCACTCTAAAAGCTCATCACTACTCATGAACTAACTACTTTATGTGGCCCTTCCCCACCCCATCCCTGGCTAAATGTTTACCTCTAGGCTATCAAATCCATGCACAGGGAAAAGACACCAAGCTGGTCAAGTGTCGAAACTCCACAATGTCCCAAAGGCCTGGATTTTTCCTTTAGGTTCAGTTGGGACCTCAGGTACATCACTCACTTAAGCTCCTTAAGTTTCAATGTCTTCATTTGTATTTTAGGAATAAAACTGGCACCCACTTCAAGGAGCTAAAAAAAAGTTGAATGAGATGAAGGCTCAAAGTTGCTATTTTTATTATCATTATCATCATTAATAGTTATCCATTTTCCCATTCTACTGTAAGTTCTCATTGAGATGAACTATTACTAGGTTTTCAATAAATAGTTGTTGATGGGAGCTCCTCTCTTCTGTGTATCTAACATGATTTTTAGTTAAAATGCCAGGAACTAGGGGCGCCTGGGTGGCGCAGTCGGTTGAGCGTCCGACTTCAGCCAGGTCACGATCTCGCGGTCCGTGAGTTCGAGCCCCGTGTCAGGCTCTGGGCTGATGGCTCGGAGCCTGGAGCCTGTTTCCGATTCTGTGTCTCCCTCTCTCTCTGCCCCTCCCCCGTTCATGCTCTGTCTCTCTCTGTCCCAAAAATAAATAAAAAACGTTGAAAAAAAAAAATAAAATAAAAAAAAAAATAAAATGCCAGGAACTAGATGTCAAATAGATGCTATGAAACTAAAATGTAATCCTTATGTCAATTCTTCTCAAAGTTTAATTTTCTCCAGGTATTAATCTAGATATGGTTAAATATATTTGCACATTTTCATTGAAATTGCCTTGAATAATAACTGTTAGAGGCAGAAAACTGAGGCAGAATAATAACTGTTAGAGGCAGAAAACTATTCTCATTAGAATATTGCTCATCTCCAGCGTAATTAAACTGTCAAATCTGTTGTCTACTGGAAAATCAATTTGTTTTAAATCTTTAAAAATTATGTTTTTGTTTTATATAACCAAGGAAAAAAGTTGTATCTAAATTCATTTTGCTTGCAAACAAACAAAAATGGCTCAAAAAATTGAGATTTACTCAGTTATTTTGTACTAACAGCTATGAGCTGCAGATCTCAATACTCCTTTTATTCATCACCAGCTTCTTCCTATTCTGTCCTAATAACTTATGACTTTCCATGCCACGAACCCCAGCCCACTCCTACTCTTTTCACTCTCAGCAGATGATTTCACTCCATGCTTAACCTGAGGAAATAGGGGTGCCTGGGTGGCTCAGCCGGTTAAGCGTCCAACTTTGGCTCAGGTCATGATCTCATGGTTCATGGATTTGAGCCCCCACATCAGGTTCTGTGCTCACAGCTTGGAGCCTGGAGCCTGCTTCGGACTTTGGGTCTCCCTCTCTCTCTGCCCCTTACCTACTCTCTGTCTCTCTCTGATGAATAAACATTAAATAAAATAAAATAAAAACCTGAAGAAATAAACATTATAATACTCCCTAAACTTCCCACTCCACCTTGACTTCCAAACAGCCCTTCTGCCTGCCCTGGTGACCCTCTTTCTTGCTCTTGACCCCACTCCCCACCTCCCAACTCTATTCCTCACATCTATACCTCAAAGATTTTCCTTCATCAATTGCTCTTTCTCTCTTCTGCATCTTTAATCTTTCTTGCTACCATTTCTTAAATTCCAATTACCAAAAGATTCAAGTCTTCATATTTCTTAAATACCTTTCCCTTGATCCTCTTTCCTTCTCTAGCTCCAGTCCCATTTCTCTCCGTTCATTTTTCTACACAGTTTGAAAGATATATCTATATTCTGTTTGAATTTTTAAATTCTCACTCGCTTCCAAATCGTACCACACATGTGGTTTCTACTCTCATCGTACCACAGAATTATTCATATAATGCCCCGGCATTCTAACTTCTAACTGCTGTTTGCAATGGCCTCTCTTCATCACACAGCGTATTTTAGCTCCCTTGTAATACCTAATATGCTTGGCCATGTCTTCTTCTAAAGTTTTATTTCCTTCTTTTCTACGGCCCTACTCTCTTCTACCTTTTCCAATTTCCATCTGCTTTTTCAGTTTCTTCCACTCTCTAAATTAATAGTGTTCCCAAATAACTGTCTCAAGTTCTTTCTTGCCCAAGACCTACCTAAGCCAATTCATGGCTTCACATTTCATCCATTCATTCATTCACCAATTACTTTTAAATCTGTAGCTCCAGTTCTCTTTTCTCCAGCTTAGAATGTTTTTTAAGCTACAGATCCACATTCCTAAATACCTAGTGAGCATCTCTAGATAGGACTTTTGCGTGCATTGTTAACATCCTCAAAATTAAAATTACCTTCTTCTAAATCTGTTTTTTTCTCCAGAGCTTCCTAGCTCAGCTAAGGGCACCAGCATCTTACCAATACATAGGAGCTAAAATTCTGAGAGCCATGTTAGGTCTTTCTTCTTCTACTTTCCAATTTATTTCTTCAACAATTTTCGTGGATCCTCTTTGTAATATGAAATAAGGTGTGTGCATGTGTGTGTGTGTGTGTGTGTGTATTTCCTAAACTACAATTTATTGTTTGATTACAGTCTTAATGTTTCTCAAACATTTACTACAAATGTCTCCTACTTTATCTTATGTGCCTCCATTCTCTAGTCTTTGAACTTAATTCATAGCTGACAGATTAATATTTCTAAGATATAAAATAAATGAGGTTAGGGGCGCCTGGGTGGCGCAGTCGGTTAAGCTTCTGACTTCAGCCAGGTCACGATCTCGCGGTCCGTGAGTTCGAGCCCCGCGTCGGGCTCTGGGCTGATGGCTCAGAGCCTGGAGCCTGTTTCTGATTCTGTGTCTCCCTCTCTCTCTACCCCTCCCCCGTTCATGCTCTGTCTCTCTCTGTCCCCAAAAAATAAATAAACGTTAAAAAAAAATTTTTTTTTAAATAAATGAGGTTATTCTACATCTACCTTTTTTTGCCTACATACTCAATGCCTATAGAATAATGTCCAAAGTTCTTACTAGCCATTCAAAGTTCTTCAAAATTGCATTAAATTTAGTGATTTTCCAGATCCATGGCCTACAACTCTCTACAATACTCATTTCCTTTCTCCCACTGTGTCCTCTGTGTGCTGTGCTTTACTGCATATTGTTCTTACTATATAAAATACGTATTTTTCCAGAGTTCTCTGGGTGACATCCTATATTCAAGCATCAAAGCCATGTCAATTTAAATTTGTGACACGATCCCCCCTTGCCAGGTAGATTAATCACACTTTGATCTGTGTTTCCATGCCATCCCTACTGCATTAGAAATAAAAAAGTGAAAAAAAAGTCACTACAACTAAAAACTTTTAAGCAGAGGGAAAATAAGACTTTTTAAGGCTTATTTGTCACCATATAATTATACCATATAACTAAATTGTCAATAAATTGAGCAGTGGTTTTAAAGGAATTTCTGAACAAAAGAAATATCTATTTTAAGGCAATTCTAATATCAGAATGGGAAGACCAGAATGAACATTAAATTAAATTGAAATCTAAGGACAAACATTATTTAAAAAGTAGAATAAAATGATATGTTGGTCCAAATATTAGGCCCTGACCTTGAGAACCTAAAATTATAATAGTAAACCATGTTAAATTATTAAATCACACATCAAAGTTAGCAGAATAAAGTTAAAAAAGTACCTACAGGGGAAAGCATAACCTTTAACACTTACACTAGAAGAATTAAAAAGAAATGAGGTACCACCCAACTGAAAAAATGGAGTAAATGACTACAAAATATATCTAAAGACATTAGAAGAAAATAGGTAATAAGGGTAATATCAAATACTACAGAATAGAAAGATACTCAAAAGGTAACATAAACATATCCAGAAGTTCACTCTTAGAAAATGTTAACAAAATAAAATGGTAGCAAAACTAATCTAGTAAACAGATAGGATATACTAGTATGAATTACTCGAAATAAAAATTTGTGGCAAATTTGGAAAAGAGAATAAAAATAATAAAATCACATCTATGTCCATATATTTGAAAACTCAGTTAAATGGACATATTCTTTAAAAAATATGTTATCAAAACTATCTCAAGAAGAAATAGAAAAACATATCATCATAAACAGTTAAAGACAATATATCAAACCAAAATAAAAATCCACAAAGAAAACATTATGTACAACTGTTTTTAATAGATGATTTCTACCTACATTTGAAGAATTAATCATTTAAGCCTTCTATATACTCTTCCAGAAAAAAAAAATATTCACCAATTCTCTCAATAAATTGTCATCAAAATCATAATAGGTTTGTGCATAAAAGGAAACTTATGAATAAATCTCATGAAAATAAATGGGAAGATGAAGTATAATTTTTAGAAAAATAATATAAAAAATTACACCATAGTTAAGTTGAATGTAGGCCAGGAATGCACAATTTGCCTTACATGAAAAGTGTAGAAAAAGTATCTCAAAAGCTGCAATAATAGTTTTGATTAAATTTCAATAATCATTCATAGATTTTTTAAAAAGTAACTTAAAGAGAACTCTCAGAGAACTAATAGATTGAAATGTCTTTACTCAATAAGTATAATTTATAGCTATAATAAATGCTTTTATAAACCATTGAGAAATATTTAATTATACTCCAGAAAAAAAGCAAAGAAACCCACTGTCATCCCTCTTATTTAAAGTTATATTGCAGTGCCTAGTCACTGTAATAAGATAAGGAAAAGAAAAAAAAGTTGTGTAAACGAGAAAGAAATAAACAAAAGTATAATTTTAAAAAGACACAATTATTAACATTAAAAATGCAAAGTATTTTAAATGCATCATTAGAATTATTCATAGCATTTAATAAATTGTCTAAATATAGGATCACTGTATAAAACTATACTTATTTTTATACAGAGGTAAATACAGCTAGAAAAATAACTTCAAACATAATATGCCTAGGAATATTACAAACGATGTTGAAATCTTTCCAGATTAAATTATAAAACTTTAAGTCCTAAAAAAAAATGGACATTTTTACTAGGTACATACACAGGGAAATATGATAAGGATGTCAATTTTCTTTTTTCTTCTTTTTTTTTTTCAACGTTTATTTATTTTTGGGACAGAGAGAGAGACAGAGCATGAACGGGGGAGGGGCAGAGAGAGAGGGAGACAAAGAATCGGAAACAGGCTCCAGGCTCTGAG
The DNA here is from genome assembly GCF_014898765.1 of Herpailurus yagouaroundi. NCBI lineage: Eukaryota > Metazoa > Chordata > Mammalia > Carnivora > Felidae > Herpailurus > Herpailurus yagouaroundi. Next base: position 16,171,815 of record NW_024412407.1, read on the forward strand.
CCATCAGCCCAGAGCCTGACGTGGGGCTCGAACTCACGGACTGCGAGATCGTGACCTGGCTGAAGTCGGACGCTTAACCGACTGCGCCACCCAGGCGCCCCAGGATGTCAATTTTCTAAGTTTACCTATAAATTAAATATATCAAGATTCTAAATTATAAGAGTTTTGCAAGGACCTTTACATGCAAATTTTAAATTCTACATGGAAAAGCAAATCTCAAGTACAGCCATGATTCCATAAAAATATTAAAAAAAGATGGGGAGACTTTCCTTACTAGATATTAAGCCTTAATATAAGGCTATAAACACTAATTTAGTATGATATTGACTCAGGAATAGGCAAATAGATCCAGAGAATAACTTTGAGAGCCCCAAAACATAGCCATCCATGTATGGAAATTTGGAAGATGATATATTATTGTTTTGGCTATCACTGAGGAATGGAAAGACTGGGCAAAGAAAGGTGCTGAGACAATTGGATATCCATATTGGTTGGAGGAAAAAGACATAACCAATATACAATAGGCAAAAGACATAAATAGTAATTTTAAGAGAAGAATAAAGAATGTTCAACTTCAATGATATGTTGGAGAAATGGAAATTCAGACCATAATGACGTAACATTTTAAATCAATTACTTATGCAAAAAATCAAGTCTGTCAGTGCTAGGTGCTGGGCAGAATTGCTGCTGGGAATACAAATTGGTACCATCATTTTAAAGAATTTCTTGTATATACAGATATGAGCTTACTTATGGACCCAATAATTGGATTGAGTTAAACGAGGCATGCACAGAATGTTCATAGTAACATTTTTTCTTACGTGAAATTATTAAACATAACAGATTCTGTACATCATGAAAAGGATACATACATGAGTTGTTTAAATTTATTAAATGAGGTGTAACAGTGATAATGAATGAGAACAAATATGTACAGCAATATAGAAAAGTCTCAGAAACGCATTGATTAAGGATAGCAAGTCCCAAAAGGCTACTTGCACTACTAAACTATTTTCTAAAATTTGGAAACAAACCTTAAATATATTATTCAAATATATATACATATATACTAAAGTTAATTTTTAATTCTTTTTGTGTATGATAAATATGAAATTCAATATATTTTTTACTGGAAGGCAGGGGAGGAGCACAAAAGAATATAAGTTGTAATGATTGAACTCATATAGAGTTCATATATGTTACAGTTTTTTAAACCACCAAATGAAAATTCAAAAAAATTATGCTACCTCTAACAAGCTCTCAATTTATTAAAGTTTAAATAGCAGAATTAATATTTTCAATGGTAGCTTGAATTCTCATATCCATTCTCCGTTTAGATAATGTCATATATGGCTCACAAACTTGAATCTTTTCTACATGTAATTTATGCCAATTAAGTATTGAATGTAAAAACTTTTTCAATTAATTTATAAATGAAATTTAGAAAAAACATAATTGGTAAGTTTAAAATATAGGTTTGAAGAGGCAAAGAATAGATTAACTGTCATGATTTCTGTATTTCTATTCATTGATTCTGAGCAATTCACCTAAGAGGACCTTAATACAGTCTTTACAAAAAACAGGAATCAAAACTAGTTCTTCACTTAAATGTTGAAATAATCTTTTTTGTGCAACTTAGGAAACAAAATGATAGACATTTGGCAAGTTAAAAGACTACAAGCTTGGCTACATTGCTAAAGAATAAAGCATTTGTGAAATTATATCTTTACTTCATTATAGTTGCTGGCTTCGATTAAATTATTACCCTTTACTTTTTGAATTTAGGTGACAGGAATTTTTGTTGAAGTGAAAAAATATGGCCACTGAGTGACATTACCTTGGTTTCTACAACTGACTGAAAACAAAATGCTCTCCTTCTGAGCTGTGTCAGCTTCTCAATTTATATGTCATGGTTTCATAAGTTCCTCATAAATAACGTGGAATTCTATGTGGTGAAGACTTGTTTTCCTGTGTAAGAGAGCAGCAAGAGGTATGTTGAGTCCCTATAATAGTGAATTTAAATAAGTGACAAGAGAAATGGCATGTGCTTTGATTACTTCAATTTCAGTCTTTTAAATGAAGTATGATAGAACACAATCCTCTTTTGTACGGTTGCTCTAACTTAAAATGCTACAATGGAATAAAAAATGTCCAGATGTTTTAGTACTGTGAGTGAAGAGTAGTCTGGATCAAATTTAAAGAAAATAAAAATCAGTTACAGTTCGTTACATAAATATGTTGGCTTCTCAGAAGTGCCAATGGCTGAAAACATCATTCACTAGACATCAGGGATTCTCAGTCTTAGTACTGCTAACATTTTGACCTGGAACTCTCTCTTGCTGGGGGCTGCCCTGTGCTTTGTAGGATGCTTAGCAGCATCCCTGGCATCCACTCATTTGATGCCAGGACTACCTCCCCCCTACCGTTGTGGCTATCAAAATTTCTCCTGAAATTGTCAAACGTCCTGTGAGGGACAATTATGGCTGGTTAAGAACCACTTCCCTGCAGGGGTGCCTGGGTGGCTCAATCGGTGAAGCAGCTGACTCTTGATTTTGGCTCAGGTCATGATCTTGCAGTTCATGAGATTGAGCCCCACATTGGGTTTTGTGCTGAAAGTGCAGAACTTGCTTGGAATGGTCTCTCCCTCTCTCTCTACTCCTCCCCCAGATCATCAGCACACACACATACACTCTCTCTCTCTCAGAAATAAATAAACATTAAAAAAATATTTTTAGAAAGCACTTCCCTACACTAAATGCTACTCAGTTTCCACTTGATAACAACAATAATTAATAATAAATCTTAAAAGCGAGAGTGGAAAAAATCAAACTATTCAAAATAAATTAGTCATGTCCCCCCAAATCAGGATATTAAAAAGAATACAAAAATATCCAACAATGAATAGGGTAAAATTTTAAATGTCTGGCATCAATAAAAAACTATGAAACACACAAAAGTAAAAACTGTAACCCAGAAGAAAAAAAAAATCAACAAACTCCAACTCAGAACTAACAAAGATGACAGAATTACCAATCAATAAAATGAAAAGGAATGGAAGAAAATATATCTAATATAATATATCTAATAAAGGGTTAATATCCAAAATACATATTCTCCAAAGTTAATGAAAAATATGAGCCACAGATCCAAACAGCTCAGGGAACTCCAAGCACAAGAAACATGAAGAAAACTATATCAAGGCACATGATATTCAAATTGTTCAGGTTGTTCAAAACCAGTATATAACAAGTCATGTTACATGCAGGTGGGACAAAGATAAAGATGACAGTATATTTCTCAACAGAAATCATGCAAATAGCAAGACCTCATTGAAATTTATAGAACACTCTGTGCAAAAACAACATAATAAACTTATTGTCATGTGCACGTGGAACATTTACTAAGCTAATATTTGCTAACCATTTTCTGGACATAAAATGAATATTAAAAAATCTCAAGGTTTCAAGTCATATCAATTATTTTCTCTGAGTACAGTGGAATTAAAATGTAAGTCAATTATAAAAAGATATTTGGAAAATTCCCCAATATTAAAAACTAAATAACACACTTCTAAATAGCCCATGTAAAAAAAGATCAAAAGGAAAATTATAACATATTTCAAACTGAAAGAAACTTAACGGAAGAGCATATCAAACTTTGTGTTATGAAGCTAAAACAGTACTTAGTGTAAAATTTATTACACTAATATATTAGAAAAAAATAAACGGCCTCAGCTTTTACCTTGAAAAGCCTAGAAAAAAATAAGTGCAAATTAAATGCAAAGTAAGCAAATGAGACTGAACACAGACAAACAATAGGGAATATCAGTAAAACCAAAAGCTGATTCTTTAAGATGATCAAGAAGATTATTAAACTTCTAGTCAAAGTGATCAGGGAAAAAAAGAGAAAAGAAATAAATTAACTATCAGAGATGCAAGAGCTCATCACCATGGACTCCACAAATATAAAAAGAATAATATGGGAATGTTATAAACAACATGATGACAATCAATTCAACAGCCTAGATGAAATAAACAATTCCCTTGAAAGACACAAACTACCACAGTTCACTAATGTAGTATAGATAGCCTGGGTAGGTCTGTTATCTATAAAGGAATTACATTTGTAGTTACAAACCTTATCACAAAGAAAAGCCCAGGCCAAAATGGTAAATTTTAATGAATACTAAAAGAAGAAATATCAAATCTACATGAATACTTCTAGAAAGTTGAAGAGGAATAAATACTTTTCTACTCATTTTATAAGACCTGTATCATCCTGGGGCACCTGGCTGACTCAGTCAGTAGAGTAGGAGGCTCTTAATCCCAGGCTCATGAGGTCAAACTCCATGTTGGGGATGGAGCCCACTTAAAAAAAAAAAAAATAGCAACGTAAAACCTTTATCATCCTTTTTTCAAAATAAACACACCCATTAAAAAAAAAAAAAAAAAAAAAAAAAAAAAAAAAATCAACAAACCCACAATCCTTATGAGCATAATGGCAAAAACCATTAACAAAATTTTAATAAGTCAAATTTATAATATATCCTTATATAAAACATATATCCTGACCAATTATAGCTTATATTTTGAATGTCAAGTTGGTTTAATATTTGAAAATCACTAAATTCAATTCACCATATTAGCAAACTAAAAAAAGAAAATATATAATATATATTTTCCCAATAGAGAAAAAGCATTTGATAAAATCAGTATCCATGCCTGAAAACATAGGAAAATATCTTTGTAATCTTGGGTTAGGCAAAAATACCATAAATACCAAAGGCATGACCCATAAAAGTAAGAAAGTGATAAACTGAACTTCATAAACATTAAAAAAAACTTCTATAAAAGACACTATGAAGATAATGAAAAAGCAAGGAACAAGTTTAAATAAAATATTTGTAAATCATACCTGATAAGATTTTATGCAAACCAACTCTTAAATCTCAATAATAAGAAAACAAACAACCCTATTTTTATAATAGGCAGACTATTTGAACAGACACTTCACCAAAGAAGACATTTGGATGGAAAATAAGCACATGAAATGATGTCAAATATCTCTATCCACCAGAAAATGCAAATCAAAACCACAATTATATGCCACTACGTATGTATAAGGATGGGTAAAAGTAAAAATGATGAACATATGAAAAAAAAAACTCTCAGTCACTGTTTATGAGAATATAAAATAGTAAAATCACTTAGGAAAGTAGTTTGAAATTTTCTCAAAAGCTAAATATTTATCATCATAGGATCCAACCATTATTTATTCAAAATAAATGAAGGCATAGTTCCATATAAAGCTATGTACAAATGTTCATAGTAGCATTATTTGTGAAAGTCAACTGTAGGAAGCAACCCATATGAGTCAACAAAAAAATAGAGATTGTTATATCCATACAATGGCATAATGCTGAATATAAATAAATGGACTATTGGTACACAATAATTATTGATACATACAATTATAAGGCTTGAACTAGTAGCACACAATACCATAGATGAATTTCAAAATAATTATGCAAAGTGAAAGCAGCCAGACAAAAAGCATACATACTGTAAGATTCTGTTTACATTAAATTCTAGTAAATGCAAGTAAGCTAAGGTTACAGAAAGTAAATCAGTGGTTACCTGGGAGCAAGGTGGGGGTGAGGAAGGGATGGAAAAGGGAATTAAAAGAGAAAGGAATAAATACTCCAGGTGATGGATATGTTCATTATCTTAATGGTGTTGATGATATTACTGGTAGGTACACAGAACACAACCTATCATATATGCATAGTTAATTGTCAGTTATTCCTGAATAAAGCTATTTAAAAATAAAATATAACAAATAATATAAAAACAATAATTAATTTTCAGAAACACACTTATTTCTACCTTTAGAAGTAGAAAATACTACTGTGGTTGCACATAGGGGCTTTACAGCCGGATTGTGTGTGATCAAATCCTGGCTTTCTAGAATCAAGGAAGAAAGGCCCTGAATGAGAAAAGGTGAATATTTTTGTTCCAAGATGAGACATGCACTTTGCTATTAGGCTTGCTCATCTGTATCAGTGTCAGTGAAGGAGAAGAACCACTGGAGTCATGGCCAGGGGAAAAGTGACAGAAGCTGTTTTCTAGGTTCTTTACCAATTGGTTCAGAAAATAGGTTCTAATCTGACTGAGATCCCAGGGTTGGAATCTTGTTTGTTTCCATATAGGTCAGATATGGGTCAACAGGAATTTCCCATTGTTCAGGGAGCCAAACAGGGAAACTAACCAAAGATTCAATAGCAACTTAACGGTGGACAGCCATATACGGAGGCATATACTTCTCTTTCCCTCTTCTGTACTCTTAACACTAGGGCAGTATGTGCCAGAAAGAGGAACAGTAGGGTCATGTGAAAGCAGATCCCTTCACCAGCTCCCCACAGACCCCTACCAGATATTCATATAGCCACAAGTGTCATGTTGTCTAACCTTTGTTGGGAAAACAAAAAATATTTGAACCACCTGGAGATTCGAGTTTTAAATGTACAGAATTAAAAGTGAGATTATTTTAATATTAGAAAATATGTGAAATGTCATGGAATCAGAGTGACATACTATTTCCTCTGTCCAGATGGAAAGTGGGTTTAAGGCACTACTGGCAGCAATTACTAGGGAAAAGAAAACTTTCTTATATTTACTCTTATGATTTGTGATGACATATTAAATTACCTAAACTCTATTAAAATACATGTTCCCTGAAAAATAAATCGTGTGAAGCATTTAGGTCATTAAAACTTGATGTGACATGGTGCTCTCAAAGCTTTAACACTGTGGTTTTGAATGGAAGTAGAGAGTAGGGAAGGTGAGATAGGTGGCCAATCCTATCTCTGGTCAGCACAGGAGATTTCTGCTTTCAATAAATAAGGTGGGAAGCTCCATTTTGAGGAGAGGTTCAAATGGAATTGAGTAAATCTGTGAATTTGACAAGTCTATAATGAAAATAAACGTACATATTAGGGCATTGTTGAGAGAGAGAATCCACAGTTTTCATCAGATACCTCGAGGATTCCATGACTCCCAATTGTAAGTGGCAAGCATAGTTCTGGGTAGCAACAGAACCAGTCTCTGGGAAAATGGGATAGGAGAGAGAGGTATGGATGAAACATGAGTAGAAGAGGAGCTCCTGGCTGGCTCAGTCAGAAGAGCATGACACTCTTGATCTTGGGATTATGAGTTGAAGCCCATGGTGGGTGTAGAGATTCCTTAAATAAGTAAAATAAAAAAAGATGAGTAGAAGAAGCTAGTGAGAGATGAGAAAGCAATGATTGTCTGTAGATAGGAGAAGCACAGAAAGGAGAGAAAATAGTACTTAAGGGGGAACTAGAAAGGCACAAAGTCAAAAGGGCCATTAGAAAAGTGTGTCTAGAGTCAGAACAGCACATTTTAATGCAGTACATTTAAACATAAGTGTGAAGTTCCTACCTCTCATACTTTGTTTCTGCAGAAAATATTAAAGAACCAAATAATTAGTTAACAAGGCAGCATTTAAATATTGCTGACACCAGACATATGTTAAAGTTTGAAAGGAAACACCCAGTAAGAAATTAATGTATTTAAATTTTGTGTAAATAATCTCTGTTCTCTAAATTATAGGAAATAAATCACATAGAAATATATAAAATTCTAATGAGTTACCACGAGATCCACTTTACTCTTATTCTTGCTGTTTTAGTTTGAAGATCTTTTAATCCAATATTCTGCTCTAAAGTATTTAGGGAAACAATATAATAAAATAGAATATCTCTACTTTAATACTCATTGCATTATTCTGGGATGGGGATTATAATTATGGATTTTCTTCTTTTTCCCACTAGACTTGGCACTCCTTGAAGCAAACAATTTCAACGTATTCTTGACTGTGTCTTTAAGGTCTAGCAGAGTTCTTTACACACAAGATCTTTCATATCATAAATGCTCAGTGCATGTTGTTGAAAAATGAATATAACCCTGGAAACATGGAAGGTTATAAGGAATAAGTTTTTAAATATTTAGGAAGGTGATAACTCATTGTGGGCTTTTATAGAAAAAGGTTTACAGAAGAGGAGGAAACAAACCAGATTTCAAGAGATAGGTAAGATTTGATATCAGGGTTTATTTACATTCGATAAAACACTACATGAAAACTATAGAGAAACTTTAGTTAAAATAATGAGCCTCGAAATATGATTTGTCAAAATGTTTCCAAGCTGACTTAGCTAAGAGGATATCATACTAATAAGATGTATCTTGAGGCAAACTTGAGATCAGGAATACACTGGAGAACAAATGAAAAATATTATCCACTAGGAAACACACATAAACAGAGAAACTTGAAAAGCCTTTTGGCTCTTACATATAAATGCTTTGAAAATAGAAATGCTTGGGGGATTCAAAGTTCCACCTGAAGCTGCTTACCATTTTAATATAGTCAGAGCTGGAAATTCTAAACAAATTATTTATCATAATATATATAATTATATAATATATATAAATTTCTATAATTATATATATATTATGTATATACATAATATACCTATACACATACCCCACCCCAATTATCTCTTCAGTTCCTCTCCCAGGAAAGTCATTGGTCACACTTGAAGCTAACTTTCATGTACAAAAAAAAAAAAAAGTAAAGAAAGAGATCAGAATATGAAGAGGGAGGGAAGTAATTTTTCAAAAATCAGTTCTTAAATTGAGGTCCTCAGAGTAAATAGCATGAGGTATTTGGAAGAATTGAGGGAAAGGGTGCGAGTGACAAAGACTCCCTGAAGTGAAGTTCTCCAGAATGAGGCATGAGAAATGTTGCTAGACCGAGGTTATAAATGTTAATATTCCTTATAATATTCTGCATACCAAGAAGTAAAACAGTGACTCCCTCATAAGATTGCTTTATGCTTGTTTGTCTTTAAATGTTACATGTTGTCAGGCCTGAACTTCATGAGGCCAGCTTCAATGAGGTACACTCATTGAAAGTATGACTTAATATACAGAAAGAAATAGTTCATGTTTGTGCTGATTTGTTCTAAGTCCTCTTGCACAGAGTCTCACTTGTGCAAAGATAGCATTTAGGTTTTGATTTTGGCAATTGAAGGTCTTCTCCTGGCCCTGGGAATAGAAGCAGTGAAGTAATCTTTGCAGAGGGTAGCACAATTGCTTTTAACCTATAAATTTCATTTCAGGAAGGGCATCTTTGTGGTGAGGTCTAACCATGAGCCTTAGTACATTTCTCTGAAGACTTAGCCCATGGGAGAGGACTGACTATGTTAAAGCAGATGTGGCTAAATAAAAGAAAGGGGGGAATAAAAGAAGGGGAAATAAATTAGCAAAGAAGAAAGGAAGGGAGAGAGAGACTGTGTGGGGTCTGGCTCACTCAGGCTCTCAAATGATCATGTCCCTGATATGTGCACTAAAAAAAATCCTTTCGTCCAAGGAATTATATGAACTCTGAACTTTCTCACAGGGCTTTAAAAATGTGAAATACTTCGGGGAGCCTGGGTGGCTCAGTCGGTTGGGCGTCCGACTTCGGCTCAGGTCATGATCTCGCAGTCCGTGAGTTCGAGCCCCGCGTCGGGCTCTGTGCTAACAGCTCGGAGCCTGTAGCCTGCTTCCGATTCTGTGTTTCCCTCTCTCTCTGAGCTTCCCCCATTCATGCTCTCTCTCTGTCTCAAAAATGAATAAACGTTAAAAAAAATTTTTTTTTTAAAATGTGAAATACTTCATGGAGCCTGAGGGGCTCAGTCAGCTAAGCATCCGACTCTTGATTTCAGCTCAGGTCATGATCTCACGGTTTGTGGGTTCAAGCCTCCTATCAGGGATCCTGTCCCTCTTTCTCTGCCCCCTCCCACTTCTCATTCTCTTTCTCTCTCACACACACAAAATAAATAAATAAACTTAAAAAAATAAACATAAAAACGTGAAATACTTCTAAATCATAAACAGTGAAAAATTTAAAACAATGTTTTTTCTACAATTAGTGTCCACATCATGTTTGCATTTCCCTTTCTGTGTCAGTCTATTTAGTCAGCTTCCCATGACAGTTTCATCTCTAGGAAGAAAAGAGACACTAGGAAGCAACTATTACACAAAGGATGAAGAAAACTCATTCAGAAAATACCTGAAGTTAAGGTATTTAACAGGCCGTAAGATCAGAGCCTGACCCACCTTATACAGACGGAAAAAAATAAGTTCTCTGTATCAGGCCATATTCATATCTCTTACCTCCCCCAGCCTACATACATCAATATTAGACCAATTTCAGTCCTTGGACATTTGATAGAATTGAGGATGGGCATTAGCCATGGTCTAATACAGGGCCAACCCCTAACATAGAAATAAGAAATTAATGCAGTGTAATATGATAGCATCAAATGAGCATACTGGGGGGGCTCTTGTTTCATGATTCTGAATCCTCTAATATTTTTCTTAGAAATATGGCAATGAGGGAGTAAAGCTGAAACATTTTTCATTGAATAAACAATCATTCTTTTTCATAAGAAGTAATAAGAATTTGATCCTGAATTCAATAAATTATATTAATTCTGACCTTTTCTGTCTTCTTAAACACACACAACTAATTTGACTAAAAGCTCACTTGGCAATCTTCTTTTGACTTCTGGAGGTTGAATTCCCTCAGTTAGCTCTGGTGAAGACACCAAAACTATAGTTCTTTAGTTCATTTAGGGTTCGTTATACAGTTGTTCTCACTTATCCACAGGGATATCGATATGTTCCAAGACTTCCAGTGGACACCTAAACTATGGATCGTACCAGACCCTGTGTATATTATGTGTTTTTCCTATACACACATAGCTAATGATGAAGTTTAATTTACAAATTAGGCACAGTAAGAGATTAGCAACAACAGCTAATAATAAAACGGAACATTTAGAACAATATACTATAATAAAAGTTATGTGAATGTGGTTTCTCTCTCAGAATATCACCCTTTTTGTGATGATGTGAGTTGATAAAACGTCTCAGTGATGAGATTAAGTGAGGTGAATGATAGAGTGTTAGGCTACTATTGACTTTCTGATGTGTCCTCAGAAGGAGGATCACCTGCTTCCAGACACCGGTGGACCACCAGTAACTGAAGCTGGGGAAAGGGAAACCTTGGATGGGGGGCGGGTCGGTGGGCGGGGATGTCTAGTGTATTTGCTATTCTCACACCTGTGTGTCCTGAAAAGTTTACCCCTTTCCAGACTTTCATTTGTAACCCTGACAAGGCTGAGAGAAGCCTTCTGGAAGTGTTGGCCATTCTTACTAATTATAGAGACCCATATTCCCACTTGACATTGCTCATGGGGATGCCTACTAGGACTAAGTTCTTTGTGTACCTTACAAAACAGTGATTTACCTCCCTCTTGTTAGAGAATGTTTGCCAAGCACGTTTCTGTAAGGTTACTGACCTTTTGGCTCATTCATTCAAAAATTATGCATGTGCACGAAGTTTAGTTCTGAGAAGAGGACCCTCATGCAGCCCACTAGGTTCTTAGAAACCATACTGCCCAATGGCCAGTATCTGCAAGGCATGCCCTTACCTCTGTCTGAGCTCTTAACAAAGGGTTTTATAATCACACTCATAAGACTTTGGGGTTCATCTTTATGTGGATAGCATGCTCTCCTGATAGCACTCAATTAATCATTGTCCTGATGCCTTTCTTACTTTTAGAATTTTCTGTTAGAAGAGACTGGGAATAAAACATAATTTTATTTTCTAACCCAGCAAGTCCTGGCTCCTTTAAATTATCTTTAAATTCCTTGTAATGAGTAAACAATTACTTTGTTACATCATCTCTCTCCATCTGTATTATATGATTATCAACTAAAAGAAACCAGTTGACATGTTTGACATTATGTCTGGAATTTTTTTTAGCCAGATCCATTAATTGAGCAGGTGAATTTCCTATTTTTCATGTTACTTCAGGTGAGAGGTTTCCTATATGTTCTACCGCAATGTAATAAAGAATGTCTAAGATATCTCCTTTGCTCACATATTAGGCACCTGGGCCAGGGTGTAGGGAACAGCAGAGGCTAGATGAACATCTGGTCCTCTCTTCATGTCTTTTCCACATGGAAGTCTGGGCTTCCCCATAGCACAGTAGTCTCAGATAGACTTATTGTGTGGTAGCTGTCTTCCCCAGAGAGACTATTCCAAGAGATGGTAATTGAAAGCTACCATTTTCTTAAGGCTTGGGTCTAGAAACTACCATGGAATCATTTCCAGATATTCTACTTGTCAAAATAGAGAGCCTGTCCAGACTAAATAGGAGAGAAAATAGATCTCTCAAAGGTACAAGTGTCAAAGAATTTTTAGCTATCTATAATCTACCATATTTAATCTATGACCTCCCCTCTCCATTTCACTGAGTTTTAGAGGTCTGTATCCATCCATGTAATTGGCAGCTCCCCATGGACATCTCAAAAGCATCTGACCATATCAAAAACCAAACCGTCTGATGTTTCCAAAAGCAGTAAAGGGCTCTGTCACTTACCAAAACCCTGAAGGTCACCTTTGACACTTCTCCCACAAACTTTATGTAATGCATCACCAAGTCCTGATGATTTTACCTCATAAATATCACTATTTGCTATTTTAATCTATTAAGCATACATTTTACAGTTCAGATTTCTTGAGAATAATTTATCATTCAGATATAAAAAGAACAGTAAAAAATTAAAATCACCCCTCTCAGAACTGCCTATTTCTTGTTTACAAATCTTAAGCCAGCAAGGACCTACACATCTCTTCCCCTCCACTTTAATTAAAAGCTGCATAATTTTAATTAATGTCTTACAAACCATATGAATAAAAAATTGTGGGAGGAAGAAAAGATGGTGTTTTTCTATAAAAGAATAAATTACCACTTGTCATCTTTGGGACAATGAAAGCATACTCTGTAATACAGTTTACAGAAATCTTTAAGATATAGGACTGCCAATTTCAGAAAGCTGAAATTGTACCACTGAACTTATGTAATTTTAAGGCATGACCTCAATTTTAGTCTTCATTTAGCTGATTTTGTTTTTCTATTATACTGTTATGCAGCTCAATGTTTTTTTCATTGGTCTTGGGAATGCACTGAATTAGACTTACTTCTGGCACTGGAGAGGACATTAACCATCCAACAGTTCAACATTAATCTCCCTTCCTTCTGCCAATACATTTCTCACCAGGTTGAGGTCTAGTTTTTGATCCCTGGCCTACACTTTTCCTCTAGGATGGATATACTGCCTTCTAACTCTTAGGGAGCAAGGGTATCTCAACTCCTATTAGGTTTGTCAAATCCCTAATATACCTGTCCACAAAATGGAATTTTCTTAGTTTAAAGGAAATTAATATTAAACGTGTGTGTGTTTGTATTTAGCTTATTACATAACAAAATCTCTTTATTTCTTTAAACTTATTTAAATTTATCTTTATATTTAAACTTATGTTTAAATTTTATTTTAATTTATAAGTTTATTAAATGTTATACCTTCAGTTTAATTTTTTTACTTTGTTTAAATTTATGAAATATTATGCTTTCATCACAAAAATAACAATAACTGCTATTAAATGATTACTTTGTGTCTAGAACTCACAGAATATTGCAATATCTTCATTATGCTATCATTTTTACAAATGGAAATACTTAGTCTTTAAACAACTTTCACAAGTCACATAGTAAATGGTGATCTTGGAATGGCCATTACAAGGAGTGCTTTTCATCATAAAACACAGAGTCCCACAAAATTACAGGGCATTGTGTGTCTGTCCTAGCAAATCTCACCATCTGCCATGTACTTAAATTATTAGAACACATGCTTTTCTTTCCAATGTATTTTGGATTTTGGAGTCGAGGACTCCCTACTGTATAGCTTTTTCACATTGGGAAGTGATTAGCCTCCCTATTCCCCATTTCTCATGTATGTAAAATGAGGGGGTTGAGCTAGAAGTTCTCTGTGGTCTCTTTAGGTGCTAGTATTCTGTTTTTTCTGTGACTGTGAGCTCCTTGAAAGGAAGTATTTACTAATCTTATATTATCTACAATACATAGTTGAGTGCATTGCACCTAGTAGCTACTCCACAAATGTCTACTGAGTGCAATGAGTAGATGTTAGAATGTCTAAATAATTAGCATTTAAAGTTAGAAATCTACTTATAAATACATGCATTCATCTTTTTCATTCCTTACTTACTTGAACAATGCAGTCTATTAGGCACATTATTATAAAAAGATAAAGCATTACCTCTACCCTCAAAGAGTTTCCACTTAAAATAATAGGCTTTGATCCTTTTTACAAATAACTGATATGGAGTTCATAAAAGAATCAGAAGCTAGTCTTAATGAGAATGAGTCAGCAGACCTAAAAAGAAATTTTAAAACGCTTCTTGTTGTCTTTTCCATCTCATGTTGGCTTGATTTTCTTCTGTGTTGCTCAATGCTTTGAAGACAACTCAGAGTGTATCAGCTCTAGGCAAATTTTCAGCTGTGTATTGAACTGGGGAACAAGAAGGAAATGCTAGAAATGAGAAGACATGAATTTTTCTTTTCCTAGGCACATGTTCTTTTAAAGATATTGACACGGCTATCTGTGTAGGGAAAATTATAAAAATGGTAAAGATTTATTTTCTATAAGCCTGGGATATAGCCTCACTGTAGGAATAACCTTGGTTTATTTCTAATATAACTCAACTTACAGACCAGGTTAAAAATTTTAAAGCAACAACAGCAATTGCTGAGTTGAATGTTACTGTACTTCAATTACTTCTACAATTTTTTTTATCACCAAGTTTAGTAAACAAAGGACCTAACTAGTGCTATTATTGACTTATCACTGATTTTTGTTCTGATACTTAAGATTTTCATGCCTTAGTTTTGTTACTTATAAAGTGAAAAAATAGATGTCATTTTATTGCACAAGGATATAGCAAAAGCACTTAAATTATCCTGTACTAAATAAAATATCTGAGCAAACAGGAAAGTGTACATAAATAACTGGTAAAAATTATTCAGACCTAATGTTACTTGAAAATATGACTTATTTGAGGGAGGAAAATGGTAACTCCACTCAGCTAATTCTAGAAGGGCCAAAAGTGCCAGGATATCATTTTGTCTGACCCAAGAATTTCCAATGCAATTGAATTTTAAGAATAGCTTTCATTCCATGAGGCCAGCATTACCCTAAGATCAAAACCAGAGAAAGATATTATAATAAAAGAAAGTACAGATCAATATCTCATGAATATAGATGCAAAAATCTTCAACAAGTTATTAGCAGAATGAATCCAACAATGTATAAAAAGAATTATAGGGGCGCCTGGGTGGCGCAGTCGGTTGAGCGTCCGACTTCAGCCAGGTCACGATCTCGCGGTCCGTGAGTTCAAGCCCCGCGTCAGGCTCTGGGCTGATGGCTCAGAGCTTGGAGCCTGTTTCCGATTCTGTGTCTCCCTCTCTCTCTGCCCCTCCCCCGTTCATGCTCTGTCTCTCTCTGTCCCAAAAATAAAATAAACATTGAAAAAAAAATTAAAAAAAAAAAAAAAAGAATTATATACCACAACTAAGTGGGATTTATACCTGGTGTACAAGACTGGTTCAACATTCAAAAGTCAATAACTGTTGTTCATCACATTAACAGACTAAAAAAAAAAAAAATTACACATTATCATATCAACAGATGCACAAAAAGCACTTGACAAATTCCGACACCTATTCATGATAAAAACTCATAGTAAACTAGCAATAAAGACAAACTTTCTCAATTTGATAAAGACTATCCACAAAAAATCCTACAGCTAACATCATACGGGTGAGAAATGTAGTTTTCCTACTAACATCAGAGACAAAAAAAAAGATGTCCCCTCTCATCACTGGCTTTCAACATTGTACTGGAAGTCCTTGTTAATTGCCATAAAGCCAGAAAAGGAAATAAAAGGCATGCAGATTGAGAAGAAAAACATAAAACTGCCTTTGTTTACAAGTGACATGATTACCTATGTAACAAATCTCAAAGAATCAACCAAAAAACTCCTGGAATTAATAAGCAATTAGAACAAGCTTGCAAGATACAAGTTTTATTTACAAGAATAAACTGTTTTCCTATATACTAATAATGAATAAGCAGACTTAGAAATTAAGAACACAATACCCTTTACATTAGCATGCGAAAAAATGAAATACTATGGAATAAATCTAAAAACACGTATACTAAACTATATATATATGTACAAAACTCAAATGAATTAAAGAACTAAATAAATGGAGAAAAGTCCATGGCCATTGATAGAAAGGCTCAATATTGTCAACACGTCAATTCTTCCTAACTTGATTTATAGATCCAATGCAATCACAATCAAAATCCCAGCAAGTTCTTTTGTGGATATCAACAAACTGATTCTAAAGTTTATATGAAGAGGCAAAAGATCTAGAACAGCTAGCACAATATTGAAGGAGAAAAAAAAACTTGGCATTACTTCTTTACTTTAAGACTTAAAATGAATCTACAGTAATAGAGACAAAAGAGACCAAGAGCCCCGAAATTTTTTTATATGTATATATATAATATATAATTATATATAACATATGTATACATACATACATATAAAAGAGAAAATAGATATTATATATATAGTCAACTAATACATATTACATAATACATATGTATATATATATATACAACTAATATACATTACATTATATATATATATACACACACACACATACACACACATATAGTCAACTAATCTTTGAGAAAGGAGCAAAGTCAATACAATGGAGCAAAGGCAATCTCTTCAATAAACGGTGCTGAATTAACTGGACATCCACAGGCAAAAAAATAAATCTGGATACAGATCTCACACCTATTACAAAAATTAACTCAAAATGGATCATAGAGGGTAAAATACACTATAAAACTCCTAGAATATAACATAAAAGAAAACCTACATGACTTTGGATTCAGTGATGTCCTTTTAGGTACAACAACAAAAACATAATCCATGAAAGAAATAATTAATAAGATGAACTTCTTTAAAATTAAAAACTTCTGCTCTGTGGAAGAGAGTATCAAGAGAATTATAAAACAAGCCATAGGCTGAAAGAAAATATTTTCAATGATATATCTGATAAAGGCTATTATCCAAAATATATAGCTCTTAAAACTCAACAATAAGAAAACAAACAACCCAATTTAAAAAATGGGCCAAAGGCCTTACAAGACATCTCACCAAAGAAGATACACAGATGGAAAATAAGCAAGTGAAAAGATACTCCACATCACATGTTATCAGAAAAATGAAATGATGAGATACCTGTTAGACACCTATTAGAATGGCCAAAATCCAGAACACTAACAACATCAAATGCTGGTGAGGATGTGGACCAGCAGGAAATCTCATACATCGCAGGTGAAAATGCAAAATCCTACAGCTATTTTTGAAGACAGTATGGTGGTTTCTTATAAAACTAAACATATTCTAACCAGTCTAGCAGTTGCTCTCCTTGGAATTTACCCAAAGAAGCTGAAATTTTACATCCACTCAAAAACTTGCACACAGATGTTTTATCAGTTATATTCTTAATTGCCCAAACTTGGTAGCAATTCAAATGTTCTTTAATAGGTGAAAGGATTAACAAACTGGGGTGCATCCAAACAAAACTAAAAATAAATGAGCTATCAAACCATGAAAAGACACGAGGAACATTCAAGAAAGAAGCCCTACATACTGTATGATTACTGCCATATAACATTCTGGAGAAGACAAATAAAAGATCAGTGGTTGGGAGAGCAGTGAATAGGCAGAGCACAGAGGACTTTTAGAGCAATGAAATCTATTTGTTCAAACCCACAGATTATACAAAGTCAAGAGTGAATCTTAAGGTAAACTAAAGACTCTGAGTGATGATGACGTACAAATGTAGGTGCATTCTTGGCAAAAAAAGGTGCCATTCTGGTGAGTGATGTTAGTAGTAATAGTGAAGACTATGCATGTGTGGGGGCAGGGGACATATGGGAAATCTCTGAATCTCTTAATTTTGTTGTAGACCTAAAATTACTCTAAATAAGTAAAATCATTTTTAAAAAAAGAACATCTTTGACTCTTTATTTCCATGGTATCTCAATGTGCCAAAAAAAAAAAAAATCCAGTCTTATCAGATTATGATTATAATTTTTTTTTCTATTCTGTAATTGTTATTTATTTGGGGCTGGTATTGGCTAGTATCTTTAAAACTGTTTTTAAGTCTCTGCTCTGGCTATTCTATTTGCTCTCCAGAGAGCAATTTGTTCCCATGGAGTAAAGTAAGAACTGTGTGAGCAGCTTGGCTTAATATTATGTTTTGCTCTATTTTGATCATAGTACATCCATTAAGCAAAGCAAAAATGACATTTAAAACTTGTTGCCATATACATTTTCCTGCTGTACAATTTGCATAAATTAGATTTTTTTAATACAGAAGTTTCTCTGCTTGAGTTTTAAATATGTAAAGAACTTTGATTTAATTAAATGTGTGACTCATCATTCTGAATTTATAAATGCCCACTTTTTCAAACAACAAGAACATTAAAGATGTTCTTTCTCCACTGAAGGACAATAAACTATAAAATGCACACTGATGTTACAACATAAATAAAAATTCATTTCATCAGTGGAATCCGGAGAATGGATAGAAAATTATACTAAAATTTCTATTATAAATTATTGTTTTTCAAGATCACTAATTCTTACCTCCCCTGCAGACCAATACAAAAATTAAATAAAATAATGATAGTTTCCTTTCACTTAAAATATGTTCATTATAAAGAGAAGAAATTTACAGTAATTATTCAGTATTCTTACTTTAGTTGTCTTTTTTTATAATCACCCACTTTGTCTTAATCTGAAGCTGACGTCTTCAAAATAACTTTAGTCTCAAATTATAATACTACACAACCATTACAACTGCCTTACTAAAAACAAAAAGACTAGCTTCTTTATTGAATACTCATAAAAGCTTGTTATTTGAGCCATTAGAAGTCTTGCTATCTCTACTAAGTGAGATGAAATAAAGGAGCTTTATCTTTATCATCTGGCTTATGGCAGAAACAAAGCTAGAACACTCCCATATCATACATATTTTAATGAACTTGTACAGAACAAAAAAGAGTGTCAATTTCTGAGCCCTGACAAATCCATTTATTATGTGTAGAGACAGAAAGATTTAGTTTATTAAAGAGCTGTTAAATTTTTTATCATAGCTGGATACCTAATCCATATAAATGAGCAAACTACATTGTCACCAAATTATAATAGGTTACTTGCATTGTGTTTTGAAAGAACAAAGTAGTCATTTTGAAAATTGTAATAGAAACAGAAGTTTCCACAAATTCATTATAGTGTAAAATACTGTCTTAAAAAATGTTGATAAGTTTATCAGTTACTCATGTCTAATCATCTTATGTAAAACACAGGACATGTTTAAAGCTGTTTTCCATGCCTTGAGTACTTCTTTGCATTAGAATTTTGGTTGTTTTTCCATGATGTGCTCCAGTGCCCTCTGCTGAAAGCTAAGATGAAGTTGCTATTTATTTAATAGATGATGGTAAAATTTACTCAAAACATTATAAATTATAACTTTCATATGAAGTTGATTATTACAAGGTGTTGTTGTATGGGTAATAACACAAATAATGCTGGTGATTTAAGGAATTTTATTAGGAAGGAAGTAGATGGGGTGCCTAATGGCTCAGTGGGTTAAGCAACTGACTCTTGATTTCAGCTCAGGTCATGATCTCACAGTTTGTGAGGCGTGTGGGGCTCTGCACTGATGGTGCAGAGCCTGCTTGAGATTCTCTCTCTCTCCCTCTCTCTCTGCCCCTCCTCTGCACTCTCTCTCTTTCTCTCTCTCTCTCCTTCTCTCTCTCAAAATTAATAAATAAATAATTTTTTTTTTAAAAAGGAGTGGCATTCATCATATAAGAAGCACCTGTAACTAATACAGATGTCTTAATTATTTTATTATCTTTCTCTCCATAGGAATTTGGTCTCTTGTGATTCTATGTATTGTTACTTATTTGCACAAACTTCTCAACTATATACATTCATCATAAAATGCAAAACTAGAAATTACCTTTAAATTATCTTGCTTACAGAGAGGTGTCCTCTCAAGCTGTTATGGTTTTAGAGCTTATTCTGTGAATCCATTAGTATATTTCTTTTGTACTTATTTTAATTTTTCTAGCTTTTTTTAAACTTTGGAGTATTTTTATGCATAATTTTCAGGTGTACAACATTACAATTTGCTACCTGTATACATTACAAAGTGATCACACCCAAACATCTATTACCATCTATCACCCTACAACTGACGCCCTTTTTTCTCACCTCCCAACCCTTTTCCCATCTGGTGGCCACTAATCTGTTCTCGGTATCTGTGAATTAATTTTGTTTTGTTTTTGTTTTTGTTTCTTTGCTTTTGTAGAGATAAGTGAAATCATATGTTATTGGTCTTTATCTTTATGAATTATTTCATTTAACATAGTACCCTCAAAGTCCATCCATGCTGTTGAAAAGGTCAACATTTCATTCCTTTTTATGGCCAAGTAATATTGTACTGTATACAATAATAAGTATACCAGAACTTCTTTATCCATTCATCCATTGATGGATATTTAGGTTATTTCCATACGTTGGCTAGTGTAACTAATGCAATAAACATAAGGGTGAATGTATCCTTTCAAATTAGTGTTTTTGTTTTCTTTAGATAAATACTCAGAAGTGGAACTGCTGAATCATATAGTAGCTCTTAAATTAAAATTTATGAAGAGTCTCCATACTGTTTCCCACAGTGAGTGCACCAATTTGCAACCCCACCAACAATATACAAAGGTTCCCTTTTCTTCACATCCTCATCATCACTTGTTATTTCTTATCTTTTTTTAAGGTTTATTTATTTATTATTGAGAGAGGCAGAGACAATGTGAGTGGGGGAGAGGGACAGAGAGAGAAAGGGAGAGACAGAATCCCAAGCAGGCCCATCGCTGCCAGCCCAGAGCCCACAGCAAGGCTTGAACTCAAGAGACGAGATCATGACCTGAGCTGAAACCAAGAGTTGAACACTCAACTGACTGAGCCACCCTGGCACCCTCATTTCTTGTCTTTTTGATAATAGCCATTCTAATAGGTATGAGATGATATTTTGATTTGCATTTCCGTAAGAGTTAGTGATACTGAACATCTTTTCATGTGCCATTTGGTCCTCTGTATTTCTTCTTTGGAAAAAAATATCTATTCAGATCCTCTGCTCATTTTTTATTAGGTTGTTTGTTTTTTGTTATATAAGTTCTTTACATGTTTTGGATATTACCCCTTAATGGGCACATGATTTGCAAATATCTTCCCGCATTGAGTAGTTTGCCTTTTCATTTTGATGATGGTGCCTTTGTTGTGCAGAAGGTTTTTAGTTTGGTATTGTCCCATTTGTTTATTTTTTGCTTTTGTTTCCCTTGCCTTTGGAATCTGATCCACAAAAACACCACTAAGACTGATGTCCAGGAGCTTACTGTCTATGTTTTCTTTTAGAAATTTTATAGTTTCAGGTATTACATTCAAATCTTTTAATCCACTTTGAGTTAATTTTTGTGTTTGGTGTAACACAGTGGTCTAGTTTCATTCTTTTGCATGTGGCTGATCAGTTTTCCCAACACCATTTATTAAAGAGGCTGCCCTTTCTTTATTGCATGTTCTTGGCTCCTTTGCCATCCATATATGTGGGGGTTTATTTCTGGGATCTCAATTCTGTTCTGTTGATCTGTGTGTCTTTTTTTGTGCCAGTACCATACTGTGTTGATTACTATAGCTATGTAGTATACTTTGAAGTCAGGAAGTGTGATACCTTCAGCTTTGTTCTTCTTTCTCAAGATGCTTTGGCTATTTGGGATCTTTTGTGGTTCCACACAAATTTTAGAATTATTTCTAGTTTAGTGAAAAACGCTGTTTGTGTTTTGATAGAGATTTCATTGAATCTGTAGATTGCTTTAGGTAGTATGGGCATTTTAACATTAATTTTCCAATCCATGAGCACTGAATATCCTTTTATTTATTTTTGTCTTCTTCAATTTCTTTACCAGTGTTGTAGTTTTCAGTGTGCAATTCTTTTACTTCCTTGGTTAAATTTATTCCTAGGTACTCTATCAGATGAAATTGCAAATAGGATTGTTTTCTTAATTTCTCTTTCTGATAGTTTGTTATTAGTGGATAGAAACACCACAGATTTTGTATTCTGCGGCATTACTAAATTCATTTATTAGCTCTAACAATTTTTTGGTGGAATTTTTAGGATTTTTCTATATTTGGTATCAGGTCGTCTGCAAAAAGTGACAGTGTTATGTGTTATAAATTATTTTTAATCCATTGCTTTTTCAAATAGTTTATACCAAGTATTTTTACTTTAGCACTTACTTAAAACTCTGTTGTCTCAACTAGAAAATAGACATGACATGTGTGTTGTATTTAGTTCTGCACCTAACTTGAAAATGTCTCCAGTATCTTATACTACAAAGCAAAGATAGAGTTCATGAACATCCACCACAGAGGACTTTTCAAGGCAAAAGTGAGATAAAAGTTAAATCCTCTCACAAGTTATAACATAATACTACAGTATGATGGATACTATAATCTGCTTCCCTTAGAAGAGGTAATTCTCTATTGTTTTGGATAGCTATCACGGACACCAATTGTTGTTTTCAGGAAGATTACATTTGTACTGGACACTTAAAGCAAGGAGAGCAGAAAAATGTACTGATCGCATTTGAACAATCCAGTTATTTTCTACATGAATCCTAAATAGCCATGCATAGAGAAATGGTAAAATAGTTGTCATTGAAACTTCCCATATAAAAGGTATCAAACTTATTCTGATCTATTTAATATAACATCTGAATGTAATCTCTAAGTTGGAATATTTAAAACATCATCAAATTATTTCCCTGAATGCTAGCATTGAAAACAGTATTCCTAATTGCGGTCCATCTCTTAAACAACCTCTTACTGTTCTTTTTAAAGCAGAATAATAAACAATAATATATTCAATTTTTATTAATAAGGTAAATACCATAGTAAGCAGTACTGAATTTTAGCAGTTACATTCAGGTTTCAAAGCAAAGTTTCCCCTTCTGAATTTCATCTACTTCCACAGACATAGATATAAAGAGGGAGGGAGGGAGGGAGGGGGAGAGAGAGAAAGAGAGAGAGAGAGAGATGATATAGATATAGATAGGATATAGATGATCAAGATAAGATGGAGATAGAGAAATAGAGATGAGAGAGAATGAGAAAGAGACAGAGGCTGGAAAAAAAATTCCCCATAATTCTAATTTCATAATCCAAGGGCAAATGCTACTACATTCCAATTTCTCATTTAATCTATGACTATTACAGCCATATCATTAAAATAGTTAACAAAAAGTTTAGATGCAGTTGGGTCCAGCCCAGAAAATGGAAAACATCTACATAGTTCCACAAAATAACTTCAATATAGAAAAATGGTTACATAAACTTTGGAGTGTCGAAAGAACACAAGAGGGATGCTTAAATAACTCAGAGATAATAACTGTAGCAATCAGCTCTGACCCTAAAACTGGTGGCATAAAAGAATAGATTGGAGTTCAGAGGTGAGGCTTTGCGAATTAGGTGCTCAGATTTTTGTTGGAGAGAAGGGTCTTGGGTGCTACTAGTACCTTAAGAACTTGAAAGAGAGTTCTCAGACTTCTGAAGGAGAGGTAGTGGCACCACTAAGCTTTTGCTGATATCTTTAAGGGGATACAAAAGAGTGATTCTAGAAGTGCCTGAAAGAGGCTGAAAACAGGGGCCAACTGTCCCTGCTGGGAGTGAATGCTGCTCTTCAGGTGTCAGTGAAGGAAGATTAAAGCAGGAGGAAATACCTTCTACCTGACTACTATCCTTTGGCATAATCATTCTTAGTCTTAGCTTCTCAAGAGAATCATTTAATCTTTTTTTTTTTTTTTAATGTTTATTTATTTTTGAGAGACAGAGCAAGACAAAGCATGAGCAGGGAGCAGCAGAGAGAAAGGAAAACACAGAATCCGAAGCAGGCTCCAGGCTCTGAGCTGTCAGCACAGAGCCCAATGTGGGGCTTGAACCCACAAACACAAGATCATGCCCAGAGCTGAAGTCAGACACTTAACCAACTGAGCCACCCAGGCATCCCAAGAATCATTTAATCTTAAAAAGCCCGATACCCAGTCCTCACCTGCAAATAAAGAAATCTGAAATTGTGGACATGGAAGTTAGGCACTGATAGTCCTCAAACTTTCCCCTGTGATTCGAATACACAGCCAAGGTTAAGAAGCACTGCCCTAGTGCCTCTTATTGGCAGCAGCCTTCTGGCAAATGAGTCTGGGTAATAGTTTGCAGTCCCTGCTCCAGAACCACAGGAAAGAGAATATAAATGTAAATTTGGAGCAGAGAGATAATAGTTAACCAATCAGTAACAAGGCGACCATTTTTTCCTGGCAAATAAACACAGATAATTTACATAAATAGTAATAAAGGAAAACTTTCATAATGTGTAGCAACATGTTTAACATATTGTACAGGATCTGTCATAATGACTCAATTTAAAACTCATATAATCCTCAGACTAGAGTATTTGGAAATACATTTTATGACATACTGACTCAAACCTACATTTTTAAATTAGAGAAATCCAGGAAAAGTACTTAAGATGTAATAAACATGACTATAATATCTTAATTATCTTAATTTCCATCACATATCTCTAAAATTAAATAATCTGGGGACGCCTGGGTGGCGCAGTCGGTTGGGCGTCCGACTTCAGCCAGGTCATGATCTCGCGGTCCGTGAGTTCGAGCCCCGCGTCAGGCTCTGGGCTGATGGCTCAGAGCCTGGAGCCTGTTTCTGATTCTGTGTCTCCCTCTCTCTGCCCCTCCCCCGTTCATGCTCTGTCTCTCTCTGTCCCAAAAATAAATAAAAGTTGAAAAAAAAATTAAAAAAAAAATTAAATTAAATAAAATTAAATAATCTGTCATACAAGTCAACTTTTAAAAATCTAAAATATTGGCACTTTTCAAAACAGAAGAAGCCATAGATCAATGGCTCAAACAATAATAGTACAGAAATAACCAAAATAATAATTATTATAATATTGATCTTTAAAAGTTTCAAAAATGACATTATCATTTCCCAAAATATTTTGGGGTACTAAACAAGTAATCCCTCCAAGTCCTTGTATATAAATGAATAATATTGCCATTAGGAACACATGCTCCAAATTCCACACACACTGAATTAAAAATAGGCAAAAAGATATAATGACACCCACAAGATTAGTTGAATGTATTGGTAAATCTTAAGAAGTAATGCATCATTCTAAGTGGAGTTTGGTCAACCCGGATTCTAGATAATTAGTCAGCAAAGTACTTAGAGTTGGTACTTGCAAATGTCTTAAATTACTATAAAACTATTTGATCTCACTGACTTCATTGCCTAGACCCCGGAAATTTAGTCTATTAAACATAAACTCTTATTTGTAGCTTCCATTGTTTGGAGCCTATGAGAATCCCCTAAAAGAAAATCCTACCAATAGTTTAGCTTCCCATGTAGTTTTTCTGGTATAAAGAATATACTGCTCAAGATGATTCACTGGGAATTATTTGTGTCATTGTAAATTAAAATAAATAAATTGGCATTCTACATTACACACTAAAAAGTCATGATTTTGGTGATAGTGAATCATTGAGCCACTCAGGACCAAGATTCTAGGCTTGAAAGACCAACTCTTGGAGATTCCTGAACCTGCTGACAGCCTCTGCATTTAAACACCTTTACTGATAAAGTTAATTATTTTTAGCTTTGATTAATAGTTTTTTAAGCTTTATGCAGGTGTCCTAACATAGTATGTCATTTTCTTATCTCCTTAGTATATTATAAATGACAAGAGGTCAGATACTCTCCTGTACAAATCTGTAACATAGATGGAATTACAGAACAAGAAGAGATTTCCCAAGTCAAAGTCTCTCTTTTATGAAGTGGTAATCTCTCTGATGTCATATATTGTGGTAAAACTTGAATGCAGGTGTTTAATTCCACTGGCCATTTATCAAAATGAATATATCTTTTACCAGACGATACATAAATTCTTGTTGAGAAAATGAGAGAAATGATTAAAAGATATCAGTGAAATAATGAATGAATAAGATAAACATTTTAAATTCACACAAATATAGAAATTCAGTTCCCATAGCGATAAAATTTAACAAGCTCCCGCACATTATCATTCATGACCCTGTTAGCAATTATTGTTTAGTCATATATCAACTTACTTTATAATACATAGCATAGATTATTCAATCTGAATACCAAGGTAATCTTAACAATTTCAGATAAGACAATATTTCTTGAGCTTGATATAAAATATGAGACTGGAATTCTGTTATCTTTTCAACTGCCTGTCTCCTTGTTAGCCTGAGAAAGTTAAGGACAATAGAAATAATGCTATTTCCATTCAAAATACATTACACACTTATTCTTTGATGCATATTAAAATAATAATGTTATTATTGTAATTGTTAAAATTTTGGTATAGGCATAGGTGTTTAAAACTTTAGGTCCTCTTTTGAAGGGGAACCACTATAACAATATTCAGCTAAAAAACATCTTACTGGAACACAATAGAAAATAACAATTCACAAAATTTCAGCCCAAGTTTTACATTTCATTGCAAGATACTTGGCAAGATATGTTACTGAATGAAATATTTTCTGTCCCCTTTTTACATATAATGGGTGCTCAATATACCTTAAATTTAAAAAGATAATGTTAATTCTTCCAGGTTTTTCTTATTAAAAATATGTATTTTATTTTTTATAAAGTAGGTTATATTTTACACAAAAAGATAGTAATTTAATAAGTGCTATTCTAATGGAATGAATAATTTAAAATGGTGAGAGATAATCCATACTTGTTATTAGTGATGAGCTAGTTTTTTTAGATCAATCCTCTCATAAAAAACAAAATACTTCATAAAATATCATCAAAACTCCTTTAAAAATTAATGAGGAAACAGAAGAATAAAGAACCATCAGATGAACATTAAGAAAAATTAAGACCCTAAGGAAAATTGGTATTGCAGAATACCAAAACTCAGATTGATGAAGATCTTTTTCTCTTTCTTTCAGTGCTATATCATTGGAATAACTAACATGTTGTGAAAATTCAGAGAAAACTGCGATTCATTGCTATGGGTAGAGGGCAGGAAATTGCAAAATATTATAACAGGTGGCTTTTATGTGGGTCTTCAAGTATAGGCAAATCTTGAAAACTATTATGTTTGGTTTATATAACACATAATCATAGAAAAATTACCAAATGTTGATCAGCAAAGAGACTTAGTCCCATAAAATATTTGCTAATCCTACTAAGAAAAAAAACATTTTTTCTAGTTTTATTGAGAAATAATAATGTATAACAGTGTATTAGCTTAAAGCATACACATAATGATTTCATAGATGTACATATGGTGAAATTATCACCATAATAAGTTTAATTAACGACCACCACACATAGTTACAAATTTTATTTTTTGTGATAAGAACGTTTAAGATTTACTCTCTTAGCAACTTTCAAATATATAATACAGTATTATCAAGGATAGTCATCATACTGTATATTGCATCTTAAGAACTTATTTATCAGGGCGCCTGGGTGGCTCAGTCGGTTAAGCATCCGACTTCGGCTCAGGTCACGATCTCGGGGTCCATGAGTTCGAGCCCCGCATCAGGCTCTGGGCTGATGGCTCAGAGCCTGGAGCCTGTTTCTGATTCTGTGTCTCCCTCTCTCTCTGCCCCTTCCCCGTTCATGCTCTGTCTCTCTCTGTCTCAAAAATAAATAAAACGTTAAAAAAAAAAAAAGAACTTATTTATCTTATAACTGGAAGTTTGCACGCTTTGACCATCTTCAGCCATTTCTTCCACTGACCATCCCCACCCCAAATCTGGCAAAAATCAATTTGTTCTCTGTATTCATGGGTTTGGATTTCTTTTTTTGGTTCAACATATATGTCAGCTGATACAATACTTGACTTCTTCTGTTTGACTATTTTACTTAGCTAGCATAATGCTGTCAAGGTTCATCCTTTTGTCACATATGGCAGGATTTCCTTGTTTTTAATGGTTATATATAAAATATTTTTTTTGTCCATTCTTCAATCAGTAGACACTTAGGTTGTTTTCATGTCTTGGCTATTGTAAATAATACTGCAATGAACATGGGGATATCATTTAGAGATAGTAATATTGTTCTTCCAAATATATAACTAGAAGTTAAATTGCTGATTCATATGGTAGTTCTATTTTTAATTTTTGAGGACTCTCCATACTATTTTCCATAGTAACTGCACCAATTTAAATTCCAACCAACAGTGCACAAATGTTCCCTATTGACTACATCATCGCCAATACTTGTTATCTGTTATCTTTTTGATAATAGCCATTCTAACAGATATGAGGTCATATCTCATTGTGCTTTTCACTTGCTTTTCTCTGATAATTAAACGAAGTTGAGCACCTTTTCATGTACCTGTTGCTTATTTGTATGTCTTCTTTGGGAAACTGTCTATTCAGGTCCTCTGCCATTTTCTATTCAGATTGCTTTTTGCTGTTGAGTGTATGAGTTTTTATATATTTTAAATACTAGTTACTTACCAAATATATGATTTGAAAATATTTCCTCCCACACGTAGGTTGCCTTGTCACTTTGTTGATGGTCTTTGCTGTGCAGGAACTTTTTAGTGTAATGTAGTCATACCATTTATTTTTGCTTTCGTTGCTTTTGCTTTGGCCATCAAATCCAAAAAAATTCATTAACAAAACTTATGTCAAGGAGTTTACTCTCTCTGTTTTCTTCTGGGATTTTTATGGTTTCAGGTGTTATGTTAAAGTCTTTAGTCCATTTCGAGTTGATTTTTGCTAGTGGCTTAAGATAAAGATCCAATTTCATTCTTTTGCACGTGGCTGATCAGTTTTCCCAACACTATTTATTGAAGAGACTATCCTTTCCTCGTTGTGTATTCTTGGCTCGTTTGTTGTAAATTAGTTGACATAAATGCATGGTCTCATTTCTGGGCTCTTTATTTTGTCCCATTAATGTATGTATCTATTTTTATGTCAATATTATACAGTTTGGTTACTAAGAACTGTAAAAAGCTTTGTAATATAGTTTGAAATCAGAAAGTGTAATATTTCCAGCTTTGCTCTCCTTTCTCAAGGTTACTTTGGTTATTTGGGGACTTTTCTGGTTCCACAAAAATATTAAGATTGTTTTTTTTTCTATTTCTGTGAAAAATGCCATTGAAATTTTAATAGGCATTGTATTGACTCTCTAGATTGTTTTGGGTGGTATGGACATTTTAACATTATTAATTCTTCCAATCATAAACATGGAATGTTTTTCCATTTATGATTATCTTCTTTAATTTATTTCATCAGCGTCATAGTTTTCAGAGTACAGGTCCATCACCTACATGACTAAATCCAATCCTAGGTATTTTATTCTTTTCAATGTGATTGTGAATAGGATTGTTTTCTTAATTTCTCTTTCTTATACTCCATTGTTATAGAAATATAAAAAAAAAAGAAAGAAATGCAATTGATGTTTGTACATTAATTTTGTATTCTGCAATTTTACTGAATTCATTTTTTAGTTCCAACTTTTTTTTTTCATTTATGGAGCCTTTAGGGTCATATCATCTGCAAATAGAGATAGTTTTCTTATTCCTTTCTGATTTTGATGGCTTTTCCTTCTTTTTCTTGCCAATTGCTATGGCTAGGATTTCCACTATTATGTTGAATAAAAGTAGTAAGAATGGGCATCCTTGCCTTGTTCCTAATCTTAGAGGAAAAGCTTTCATCATTTTACTTTTGAGAATGATGTTAGTTGTGGATTTATTATAAATGGCTTTTATTATGTTGAGGTACTTTTCCTCTATACTGTTTTGTGAGAGTTTTTATTGTGCATGGATGTTGAATTTTATCAAATGCTTTTTCTGCACCTTAAAATGAACATGTGATTTTTATCCTTCATTTTGTTGATGTGGTGTATCACACTGATTGATTTGTAAGTGATGAATTATTCTTGAATACCTGGAATAAATCTCACAGCATATAATCCTTTTAATGCATTGTTGAATTTGGCTTCCTAATATCTTTTTGAAGATTTTTGCATCTATGCTCATCAGGGATATTGGTCTGCAGATTTGTTTTGTTTTGTTTTTTTATTTTTTTCTTACAATGTCTTTGTCTGGTTTTAGTACCAGTGTAACAGTGGTCTAGTAAAATGAATTTGGAAAAAATCAAAAGACAAATCAAAAATATCTTGAGATGAATGAAAATGAAAATACAAACACCAAAACTTACAAAATGCAGCAAAAGCAGTTCTAACAGGGAAGTTTATAGTGATAAACACTTATACTAAGAAAAAAAAGTTCAAATTAAAAAAAACTAACTTTACACATCAAGGAGTTAGAAGAAGAAGAACAAATGAGGATCAAAGCTAGTAGAAAGGGGGAAATAATAAAAATCATAGTGAAAATAAATGAAATAGAGACTAAAAAGACAACAGAAAAAAAAACAATGAAACTAAGAGCTAATTTTTTAAAAAGATAAACAAAATTGACAAATCTTTAAAAGCTAGACTTACCAAGAAAAAGAAAAGAGGACTCAAACACATAAATTAGAAATGACAGAGGAGACATTACAACTGAAAACACACAAATAAAAGAAATCATGAGACTACTATGAACAAGTACAGTAGCAACAAATTGGACAACCTATAAGAAATAAAAATTCCTAAAAGCATACAACCTATCAAGACTAAATCATGAAGAAATAGAAAATCTGATCAGATCAATTACCAGTAAGGAGATTGAATTAGTAATCAAAAACCTCATAACAAAGAATGTCCAGGAACAGATGGCTTTACTGGTAAATTCTACCACATCTAGGAAATAATTAACACCAATTAATCTTCAACTCTGAGTAAGATTATCTGATAAGGCAAGATCAAGAATAGATTCTTCAACCTCAAGAAAAGGTGGGCTTTAGTGTTGGTGACCTCATGGAACAAAAGACATAATTCAAAGCCCTTGCCTATGCCAGGAAAGGTGCTATTGCGTCCCAATTGGTTGAGCTTTTACACTCCATATTACGAAGCCAAAGTCCCTCATTGAATAGCCTAGCATACTGCACAACTTTATCAGTTTGCACTGCTCCTGAATGCAAGAGACAGAAAAAAATCTGCATATTTGCTACCATTCTATTCTCTCTGAGCTTCTGCAAGTGAACACTGTTCTAGGCCTAATACGTGTGCTGCATTGATACTTGTCATATTTAATAAACATGTGACTCTGCTCAAAATTATGCAGTCCTCTCCCAAAATCTCCTGGGGTTGAAGAGAAGAATGTAAATTCTGATTTCAATTCTTATTATAAAGCTACAAATCAAGGTAAAGGGATAGATCAACAAAACACAATTGATATACAACAAAGTTTGAGTACCTACAAAACGAAAGATGATATATGGATAGAAAACAAACACATGTAATAATCCTAAACATTATTAGACATTAGGGAAAGACAAATTAAAATCACAATGAGATACCACTACAAATCTATTAGAATAGTTAAAATGATACAGATGGTGAAAACCTGGAACTTTCATAAATTGTGATGATAATGCAAAATGGTATAGTCAAATGGAAGCATTTGGCAATATCCTATAAAGGTAAGCATATCATTACAATATGATCTTACAATACCATACTTAGGTATTTATACAAGTATAATGAAATTTATGTACATGTTAAGAACCGTATATGAATGTTTATAGCTCTTATATTCATAATTGCCAAAAATTATGAACACCTCAAATGTACCTTGACTAGTGAATGGTTAAAAAAACTGTGTACCTCATTCAATGTAATACTAATCAGCAATAAAAATGAATAAACCATATACAACATCATGGATGGGTCACAAATGCATTAAGATAGGCAAAAGAGGACAAACTCAAAAGACCTACATACTATCATTCCAGAAAAGACAAAACTATAGGAACAGAAAACAGATTAGTGTTTTCCAGAGGCTGGAACTGAGAAAGGAACTGACTATAAAGTGACAAGAGGGAATTCTTGGGGGTGTTGGCAATGTTTCATATCTTAATATTGGTGGTGGTAACATGGCAGTATATGTTTATGAAAAGTCATAGAATTCCACTCAAAAAAGGATGAATTTTACAATATAGTGATTATACCTCAAGAAAAATAAAGCCATAAGAGTTTGCCAACATAACCAATTTTCCACCGAAGGACTGACCAAAAGAAATTCTTAAAGGTTTACTTTAGGCAGAAACAAAGGGCTGATAGAAGAATCTGAGCTGCAAAAAAAAACTGATGTAGAAAGTTATATAACTACAATTAAATGAACACTGTATAAAACAATATATTTTGTGGGATTAAAGATATCTAATGAAGATGTATCCCAACAATAATAAAACATTTGAGAGGAGTTAGTGGAATAGTCAACATGATCTTCTCAGGGGAGGGTAAGGTAGAAAGTTTAGATTTTAACAAGTATTATGTTTTAATTTCTATTATACTTAAGAATAACAAGAAAACATGTAACTTCAAAACTTATTAAAGAATTAAAATGACAAGAAAAGGGGCGCCTGGGTGACGCAGTCGGTTAAGCGTCCGACTTCAGCCAGGTCACGATCTCGCGGTCCGCGAGTTCGAGCCCCGCGTCGGGCTCTGGGCTGATGGTTCAGAGCCTGGAGCCTGTTTCCGATTCTGTGTCTCCATCTCTCTCTGCCCCTCCCCTGTTCATGCTCTGTCTCTCTCTGTCCCAAAAATAAATAAACGTTGAAAAAAAAATGACAAGAAAAAAATTATACAATCTGTTCAAAAGAGGAAAAAAATAAAAAACAATCCATAGAAGTAGAGGTTTTACTTCTAGCAAAATATACGATAACACAAACCATTGTTCCTACTGTAGCAAAAAAACTAAAGAAATGGCGGGGCGTGGGGGAGGGGGCAGGTAAGAAAAAAACAAAACTTAATGACTAGAATTTAGTAGCTATACCCTTCACTGTAGAGCAGAGAACTGATGTTCCTGCAAGCTGAATTACTCCACTGAATCAAGGAATTACTAGCCAGAGTTTTTTTTTTTTTTCTTCAACGTTTATTTATTTTTGGGACAGAGAGAGACAGAGCATGAACGGGGGAGGGGCAGAGAGAGAGGGAGACACAGAATCGGAAACAGGCTCCAGGCTCTGAGCCATCAGCCCAGAGCCACGCGGGGCTCGAACTCACGGACCGCGAGATCGTGACCTGGCTGAAGTCGGACGCTTAACCGACTGCGCCACCCAGGCGCCCCTAGCCAGAGTTTTTAATGACAGTGTGAGTCGATGGGATGAACTGGAACTTGTAGAAACTGAAAATACACAGCCAATTCCACCATCCCACTGATTCTCCACAATAGTACTTTTACTAAGAGTGTGGGAAAAGTTGAGTGGAAACAAAGCATTAAATGGTTATAACAAGTAAATATTAATTTCCTGATTTTATATGGATGCATTGTGTTTATAGGGGAATATCCTTTTATAGAAAATACATACTAAAGTATTGGGGCATGATAGGGCATCATGTGGGCAACATATTCTATAATGTCTTTCTGAAGTTCATTATTTTGTTCTTACCATTTTTTGTAAGCTTTATATTGTATCAAAATAAAATTTAATATTTTTAATTCATTGGATGAGTTAAGAGCTGAATGACAACCAGAAAGCTGTAAGGTAGCTCAATAGAAATTATGGAAAAGAAAATACAAAGAGGAAAAAAGAATGAAAACTCAGAACACCAGAGATCAATAGAACAATATAGAATAGTGTGATAGAGAGACCCAGAAGGAAAAAAAAATGACAGAGAATAAAATAGAAGAAATATCAGAAGAAATAATGACTGAATATTTTCCAAAATTAATGAAAGATATCAAGCTCCAAACCTTCAAGAAATTCAGCAAATCTGCTACGGGATTAAAAAACACACATGTAGTCATCATCATAAAACTGCTGCTAAGCCAAAGATAAAGTGAAACAAGAAAAGACCTTACATTAAGAAAAGCAAAATTAAGATTAACAGTAAAAATAGTGGAAGGCAAAAGACAAGATAACAGCATCATGAAAGTACTTGCGGGGGGGGGGGGTGGTGGGGGGTGCGGGGAATGCCCAAGCCTAAATTCAATATCCAATAAAAAATATAATTTAGAAATAAAGTGAAAAAACATGATGATGATATGTCAAAGGGACATAGGAACCAAATGAAATAGTACCCTTTGGCCAAAGCTAGAATAATTTTAGCAAAAAAAAATAATGTTTGGGTTATAACCAGAGTATAAAATAAGTCCCCATGATCCAGACTGATATAAATAAAAGATTAAATAGGCAAACAGAAGAGAAAAGACAAATCTTCCATATGGAAGCATTCTCCCATAAAGAAGATTCCAAATAATTCAGAAAATAGAAAATACTGTGACTTTGGTGAGGTAAGATAAAACTCCCTAATCCTTCATGTTCCTATGCAGCTTTCACCCTAATAGAAAACTTACAAGAGGGAGGTTTTAAGAATGAACTTTGATTATTGGAGTTATTTCTGGAGATATAGTTCACACACACCATCTCCCCCACTGCCATTCTAAATCTTCCTCCCCTTAATTATTATGTTAGCGGTTTTAGTTGACTTATCCGGAAGTATAAAGCAAGCCTTCTTTCCTGCAGGGTCTGAACCCTTGTAATCACATGCTTCTCTGGTCTAGTGTTACATGTGTTTGGTCACAATATCAGTGGGCCAAGGTAGTACCAAAAGGCACTCAAGTAGATCATGCAAGTAAATGCACATGGATTCCTCCCTGTCCACATTGTATAAAAACAATCCTACCAACCTCTGTTGATCAATTACTCAAATCAGAATGGTGCCTCTTCTTGTCTGCTGCTTAATAGATATTAAAAGTACAAAGTTCCCTGGGAAGCCATAGCTTGTGGCTAAATGGTTACTTGCTCTTTCTGGGCAGGGTCCTCTTTAGGAACCAGTACGTTCAACCCTCAAGAGCCCAGAGTTGCAAGGATGAAAAACAAAAGGGGTCTGAACACTCTTATCTTTGAGAGTGTTGTTAAGTGGGGCCAGTCTTCCACCCCTTGTTTTATAGCCCTATTTATTGAGACCATAGGATCATATTAGAAGCCTCTGATTCAATTCATGTCCCACCTTCTAAAGGATAGCATCCCATTCTCTAAGAGTGTTGCCTTCAGGTGGTCCTTTAAGTGTGCCTTTAAAAGGCTTTTCCAGAATTCTATGAGGTCTGCTACTTCTGAATAGTATGGTATGCGATAATGACCAATGAAGCCCATGGTCATGGATCCACTCTTATACCTCCTTCAGTATGAAGTGGGTCCCCTGGTTGAGTGGTGTACTCTATGGGATTACATACTCATAGATTAAGCATTCCATACACCCTGGCTAACAGTGTTGGCTAAGTGTTGTGTAAGAAGAGGAAAAGTCATACCTGGCCTATGCATCTATCTGCTCACTGCTATGCAAACTGCTCACCTTTCTAAGATAGAAGGGTTCCATATAGCCAATTTGCTCCAAGTGCTTGGTTCAACTTCTCAAGGTATAGTGCTCTATCAAAGGCAGCCCTCAGGTTGAACATTTAGGGGTTGATTGGCCTTGGCAAATGAGAACCTATGCTGTTGAATTCATACGTAATCCCTACCTTTTCCACTGTGGCCCCTATGTTCATGTGCCCATAATGCC
This sequence comes from Herpailurus yagouaroundi, assembly GCF_014898765.1. Classification (NCBI taxonomy): domain Eukaryota; kingdom Metazoa; phylum Chordata; class Mammalia; order Carnivora; family Felidae; genus Herpailurus; species Herpailurus yagouaroundi. The sequence goes on from NW_024412407.1 coordinate 16,207,695, forward strand.
AGATACAGGGTAACTTGCAGTAAATACTAGCTAAATTCAACAATCTCCATCATTCTGTCTACTGGTTCATTAAGTATCTCTCCTAGAAGATGTATACCTTATTAGAATGATATTCAGAAAATTAATTTATAAGTTAGATTTAGCTTATAAAAGAAATATCATAATATTTGAATAGAGAAGTTACTTAAGTGTACATTAAATTTAATAACCTTACAGACAGAATTTTATATTATTTTTATTTTTTACAGTATCATAATCTTGTAAAAACAGGCAATACATGTATGATTCACAGGTTCATTATAGCTACATTCTGGAAAAAAGCATATTCTCTAAACTTACCTAAGATTTGCAAAATGTTTTGGGTTATTCAGTTAGTCTTATGCAGGGTATTAAAAGCAAAGATGAATGTGATAGTTATAGGCAGTATTCAATACTGATGAGATACAGACACATGCCTCATCTTGGCTAGCTTTGCTACTTATCCTGTGGTCACTCACTTTAATACCAGAATTGTTCTATTTAATAAGTGATTTTGGAATCTGCTAAGAAGATTAAAGCAAAAGTGGCTAAGGATATGGCCTTATATCCAAATATTTATTTTGTTTATTAAAAAATTATACCTATCTGGCCAATTAATACACACAGATACATAAATCAAAGTGTGGCCAAATGCTTTTGGGAATGCTACCATTCAGAGTTTTTTCATTAAGAAACAGTATCTATAAAAGGTGATCACTTTGTTTTTGTTTGAATTGTGATTAAAACATATTGTATACACACACACATATATATATAACTTGAAATTTATCATTTTAACCATTTTAAGTAGATAACTTTATTTTTCATTAACACTCTTTGTGTGATTTTTAAAATATGCAAAGAAATATATGAAATAATATAATAAATTACATGAACTCATTAAATTATCTTAAAATAAAAAGGATTACAAAAAAATTGAAGGCTTGTATATTCTACTCTGATCTCATATTTTCTCCTTCTCAATATATATGGAACTTAATTTTTCTCATAACCTTATATTACTTTATGATTTTACTACAATGCAAATATACTTAAGAATTTATTGTAATGTTTGACTGAATGTTACTATTACATAAATTATATCATTGTATGTCATCTTCAACTTGCTTTTTTTTTTTTACTCTCTATATATTAGTGATACGGTTCATTCCTCTGCAGTGTATTTTAATATTCAGTTAACCATATTGCAACATATTTGTTTTGCTCATCTGGTAGGTATTTATTTTATTTCCATTTGTTGAGATTACAAACACTGATGCTTTAAACATTCTTAAAAATATCGATTTGAATAGTACAAGAGTCTGTGGTATATGTCAAAGACAGTTCTTCCCATGTCAAAGGGTATGTGAGCCTTCAAATTTATTAGTCTTTTCCAAATTTAGAGTTCAAATTTATACCAGGAGTGTATAAAAATTTTTTGTTGCTCCACGTTTTCACCAACACTTATATTGACAGACTTTTTAAACTACAGCTAACCTAATGAGTCTGAAATGTGAATTATTGTGGTTTAAATTTGCACTTCTCTGATTAGGATGGTGTAGGTCATTTTTTCATATTTTATGGCAATTTATGTATTTTCTTTAGTGACATATCTGTTTAATAGTTATATTTTAATATTTTAATATTGTAATATTATATATAATGTATGAAAATATTTGTCATATTTTTGTGTTGAAAACAATTTGCTTTCCAGTATAGTTATTTGTCTACTTCTTAACAATGTCTTTTGATGAATGTGGGGGTTTTTAATTTTTATTTTAGAGATACCGAGAGAGCATGAGTGGGTGAGAGGGGCAGAGAGAGAGAGAGAGAGAGAGAGAGAGAGAGAGAGAGAGAGAATCTTAAGCAGGCTCCATACTCAGCACAGAGACCAACACGGGGCTTAGTCCCATGACCCTGAAATCATGACCTGAGCCAAAATCAAGAGTATGACACCCAAATGACTGAGCCATCCAGGTACCCCAATGAATCTGTTTTTTAATCTAATAAAATTTATCAAATATTTATTTAAGGTTTTGTGCCTTTGTGTGATGTCCTTTCCCCATTCCAAGGCCAGGAAGATAATTTCTTATATTTTCTTACACAAGTCAAAAAGCTCTGTCACATTTAAACTTTAATCCATTAAGCACTGACTTATTTAATGTTCATTTATTTTTGAGAGAGAGAGAAAGAATGGGAATGGGGAGGGGGGTACAGAGGAACTGCAGTGGGCTCTGTTCTGACAGCAGAGAGCCCAATGCAGGGCTCAGACTCACAATGAGATCATGACCTGAGATGAAGTCAGATGCTTAACCAACTGAGCCATCCAGGCATCCCAAGCACTGATTTTTTTTCAAAAATAGTATCCCAGTGCTATTTATAGTAATATTCAACTTTTTTGTACCATGTGCAATGCTACCTCTGTTACATATTACATTTCCACATCTTCATAGGTCTTTTTCCAAGCTATCCTGTGTTATTGGATCATCTGTAACTGTATGAATAACATTCCTATATGTTTAAAACAAGTCTGAAATCTTTGGAACAAACACACACACACTTGAATGAATTTTACATGAAATTGGTTAAATTTTTAGTTCCTTTCGGGCAAATTTGATATTTTAATGGGCTCCAAGTCCACAAACATGATATGTTCTTACATTTAATTAAGTCTCCTTGATTATCTTCATTTTAAGATTAACTCATTAAATGTTTTACAAATTTTGGGGGCGCCTGGGTGGCTCAGTCGGTTAAGCGTCTGACTTCGGCTCAGGTCATGATCTCATGGTCTGTGAGTTCGAGCCCCGCGTTGGGCTCTGTGCTGACAGCTCAGAGCCTGGAGCCTGCTTCGGATTCTGTGTCTCCCTCTCTCTCTCTGCCCCTTCCCTGCTCATGGTCTGTCTCTCTCTGTCTCAAAAATAAATAAAAACATAAAAAAAAATAAAAAATAAATGTTTTACAAATTTTGTTAGGGTTATTCCTAAATATATTTTCCATTCTTATTATTAATGGTATACTTAAAATTATACATTTTTGGTTCTTTACTTGTTTTATGTAGCAATGCCATGAATCTTTTACACTGTTTCTATAATAATAAAAATAGCTAACATTTATATAAAACCAACCACATGAAGGCACAATTTTAGATTCTTTACTCAAATTAAATTATTTAAGTCTTAGTAACATTTATATAATTATTATCTACCTTTTTTAAAAAGTAACCTCTATGCCCAACATGAAGCTTGAACTCATGACCCCAAAATCAAGAATTGCATGCACTACTGACTGAGCCAGCCAGGTGCCCTTATCTACTTTTTTTTTTTATTATTACAAAACTAACACGGAGAATTTAAATAATCTTCCCAAAGCCACGATTACACTTGTGTTCTTTCACTCAGAATAAGTAATTTCAGTGAACTCCTTATTGACTCTAATAATTTGTTAGTCTCTTCTGGGTTTTCTTCCAGACAATTATATTATATATTCATAACATATTTTTCTTTTGCTCTTCATACCTTCTGTTTGTATTTTCTTATCTTACGATATTGCCTGGCACCTCTACTACAAGGTTAAATAAAAGTGGGGAGTGCAGACTTCTTTGTCTCATTTTAAATGTAAGTTTTAATTTTTCCATGAAAATTCATTTCTATTCCTAGTTTGCTAAAATTCTGTTTTTAGTCATTAGGTTTTATTGATTTTTTTGTTTATTCAAAAAGTATTTTTGGAGACAAATTAAAATGGAAATATGTTTCAAACTACATAGAATGCAGCAAAAGTGATTTTAAGAAGGAAGTTCATAACATTACAGGTGTACCTCAAGAAACAAGAAAAATATCAAATAAACTATTCAACTACACACCTAAATGAAGTAGGAAAAACAACAATAAACAAAGCCCAGAGTTAGCAGAAAGAGTAAGATCAGAACAGAACTAAACAAAATAGAGATGAAAAATAGAAAGGATCAATGAAACTAAGGGTGGGTTCTTTGAAAAAATAAACAAAATTGACAAATTTTTAGCTAGACTCACCAAGAAAAGGAAGGGGAAGGGCTGAAATAAATAAAATTAAAAATGAAGGAGATGTTACAACTGATATCACAGATATACAAAGGATCATAAGAGACTACTAGGAACAATTACACACCAACAAACTGGACAAGCAAGAAATGGACAAATTCCCAGAAAAAGAAACTTTCCAAGATTAAATCCCGAAAAAATAAGAAATTTGAATAGATCGATCAATTAATAGTAAGGAGACTGAATCCTCCAAAATCTTCCAACAAAGAAATTTCAGGATCAAATGGCTTCACTGGTGAATTCTACATATATAGAAATTCACATATGTAGAATTCAAACATATAAAGAAAAATTAATTCCTATCCTTCTCAAACTCTTCCAAAAAACTGAAGAGAAGGAAATGCTTCCAAACTCATTTTACAAGGCCAGCATTACCCTGATACCAAAACCAGGCAAGAAATACCTAGAAATAAATTTTACCAAGGAGGTGAAAGACCTGTACACTGAAAACCGTAAGACACTGACAAAAGAAATTGAAGAAGACCCAAATAAATCAAATAATATTCCATGCTTATGAAGTGGAGGAATTAATAATTCTGTAATTTCCATATTACTCAAAACAATATACAGATCCAATGCAATCCCTACCAAAATGTCAATGGCATTTTTCACAGAAAAAGATTGAACAATCCTAAAATGTGTATGAAATCACAAAAGACCCTGAATAGCCAAAGCAATCTTAAGAAAGAAAAAAATCCGAAGACACCATGATCCCTTATTTCTAACTATATTACAAAGCTCTAGTAATCAAAATAGTATACTACTGGCACAGAAACAGCCACATAGATAAATAGAACAGAGAGCCCATAAAGAAACCCATACATATATATTCAATTAATTTGTGACAAAGGAGGCAAGAGTGTACACTGAGGAAAGGTTATTCTCTTCCTTGGGAAAAACTGGTAGTATTTGGAAAACTGGAAAGCCACATGCTATATCACTATCTTACACCATAAACAAAAACTAACTCAAAATGAATTAGATTGAATCTAAGACCATAAAATTCCTAGAATAAAACAGGGGGTCAGGTCCTTGACATCAGCCTCGGCAATGATTTTTTTTATTCCAAAGGCAAAAGCAACCAAAATAAAAACAAACAAGTAGGAACACATCTAATTAACAAACTTCTATACAGAAAAGGAAACCATCAACAAAATGAAAAAGTCACCTACTGAATGAGAAAAAAATATGGCAAATCACATATAAGTGGCTAATGTCCAAAATACATTTTAAAAACTCACACAACTCAATAGCAAAAGAAAAAATCTGATTAAAAACTGAAAAGAAGCTGAATAAACATTTTTGCAAAGAAAATATACAGAAAGTCAATTAGGCACATGAAAAATGGCTCAACATCACTTATCATGAGATGATTCCTTTCTCTCCTGTCCTGCAACTCTCATTGTGCACATGTTGGCATGTTAATGGTATCCCACAGTCTCTTATGCTCTGTTCAATTTTTCTTAATTCTTTTCTTTTTCTACAAGCAGATTGGATAATTTCATTTGACCTATCTTCAAATTCACTTCTTCTACCTTTCTTCTATCTGTTCTTATCTGTTATTGACCCCACTAGTGAATTTTTATTTCAGCTATTGTATTTTTTCAACTTCAGAATTTCTGATTCTTTTTTTAATATAATTTCTATGTCTTTATTGATATTCTTTATTGGTGAGACATCATTATCCTGATTTCATTTAGTTCTTTTCCCATGTTTTTTAGCTTTCTTAGCAAATTTAAGACAGTTGGTTTAAAGTATTTGTCTAATAAATGCAATGTCCATGCTTCCTCTGGGACGATTTCTGTTATTTTTTTCTGATGATGTGTCATATTTCCTTTTTCTTTGCAAACTTAAAAAAAAAGCACGTTTGGATGAAAAAAATGGGCATTTAAATATTATCATGTACAAAGAACGAATTTAATTTAAAAAGATAATCCATAGGTCATTGCAGATTGGCTCTGGGTTGGGGGCACTCTTTTAACACTTGGCCAAGTCTTTGCAACTCTGTCTTAGGCTTCACTTCCCACATGTGCTGAAACTAAAAAGAAGCCAGCAGTCAGTCTGTGGTCTTTTTAAAGCATGCATCCTACCCTGGACATATAGATGGCTTTCTAATTTCCCTGGTATATTGAGCAAAACCCTTAGTCCTTAAAGATTCTCACTCCCCAAATTTTTCTATAGCTTTCCGTGTTCCTTATTTTTTGCCCACATGACAGCAGATTATTCATTTGACTTCCAACTTTTCCAGGGAGCATCTGTGTAGTCATTCTATCTATTTGCCCCTGAAAAAGTTCCAAGTTAGTAAAAACAAAGGAAGGTTATGCAGGTCCTTCAGGGAACCCACAGACAGGACAAAACAGACAAACATAATCCTTTGGGTATAATGTTTGCTCTGCTTCTTCAAGGATGAAATACCTACACTGAGAATGTGAACTGCCATTTTTTCCAATGTTTATTTATTTTGAAAGAAAGAAAGAGATCACGCAAGTAGAGGAGGGACAGAGAGAGAATCCCACATAGGCTCTGCTTTGTCAGCACAGATCCCACTGCTGGGCTCAAACTCAAAAACTACAAGTTCATGACTGAGCCAAAATCAAGAGTCAGATGTTTAACCAACTGAGCCACCCAGGCATCCTGCTGCCATTCTGAAGACTGCCACTGCTGTAGGGAGGAAAGTAAGTTAAAATACAAAAATTTATCCCACCTTAAGTGTCCCTTCTGGTTAAGCATTAACTGGATTGCTATAAATCTTTGTCTTCCAGAATTCTGATAGGGTTAAATCTCTACCAAAGTTTTTCAAATAGCATTTCTTCCTTTACTAGTAAAAATTACACTGCTTTTTTTCTTTAATCTATTAATGTGGGAATTACATTGCTATATTGTTTTTCCTAACGTTAAACCATTCTTGAATTACTAAGATACATTCAATTTGGACCTGTCGAGTTTCCATTTTTACTTACTGCTGATTTGCTTATATATTCTTTTGCATAATGGGACCTATGTGAATGATTAATTGTGGACTACAATTCTTAATTCTCATGCTCTTTGTATAATAGTTGTGTAGCAAGGTAATACTGGGCTTGTAAAATAAATATGAGAGAGCTTCTACTTTTTAAATTCCGTGGAATTTATAGAAACTTTTGGATTACATGGTGTATTTTGAGTTTCTGGATTTTTAGATCTTTCTTTAACAATATTAAACTTTCTTAATCAGGCAGTTAATGAAAAGGCAATCTACTAAGAAGGAGAAGGTGTTTTAAGTTAAGTGTGATCCTTTCAAGATTCGTTTTTTAGCATTGCTAGGAAGGGTGCAAATAGCTGCCTTTAGTGCTGGGCCAGTTTATCACTACTATAAAAATTTGACCTTATGAAGGCCAAGGTTCAAAATGCACCTTCAGACAGAAACATAGGGTATTTTGCAGGGCCCATCTCTTGTTTCCCTTCTTTCAGGAAGAATGGTCTTTTGATGCCTATTGCCCAATATCTGAAAACAGTTATTTCATATATTTTGTGTGATTTTCTAGTTTTCCCTTTTTTTCCAATAGGAAGACAAATCTAGTAGCAGTTACTCCAACATGCCAGAAGTAGAAATTCTCTGTTTCGCTGCATTTTTATTCTTCTATTTTCTTCTTTCTTCTATTCACTGTATTTGTTGTGTTTTCTTTTTTTCTTTTGGTAGATACCCATCTTATAGGTTTTGAGTAATTTTTCCTATTTTTCATATGCATTTGAGATTAAGTATTTCCTTTGTTGTACTATTTTGGCTACATACAAGCATTTCAATAAGTGGTATTTTCAATATACTTTTTGTTTTGCCAATACACAACAGAAACTATTTTTTAAGCATTTTTTTAAATTTCCAGTTAGTTAACATACAGTATAATATTAACTTCAGGTGTACAATATTAAGTGGTTTGACACTTCCATACAATACCTGGTGTTCATCACAAGTGCACTCCTTAATCCCCTTCACCTATTTAACCCATCCCCCAACCACCACCCCTCTGGTAACCATAAGTTTGTTCCCTATAGTTAAGAGCCTGTTTCTTGGCTTGCCTCTCTCTTCCCCCCACCCCATGTTCTCTTGTTGCTTTTTAAATTCCACATATGAGTGAAATCATATGATATTTGTCTTTCTCTGACTTATTTCACTTATTAGCATTGTTGCAAATGGCAAGATTTCATTCTTTTTGAGGCTGAGTAATATTCCATTGTATATGTACACCACATCTTTATCCATTCATCAACCAATGGACAAATCCAATAATACATTTAAAAAATCATTCACCATGATGAAGTGGGATTTATTCCTGGGTTTCAGGTGTGGTTCAATATCTGCAAATCAATCAATGTGATACACCACATTAATAAAAGAAAGGGAAAGAACCATATGATCATTTCAATATTCTTCTGAATATGTTATCATGTGCATTAGAAATTCTTCTTTGCAATGTAAGGCATTTGGATATATATTATCTTTAACATCGGAAGTTTCAATTAACTGAATTATAGTTGAATTACATCTGTACGGTTACCAGTTTTTGAAAATTTGAGGCTTCATTTATGGCATATTAATCATTCAATTTGGTAAATATTTCATGAATACTTAAGAAGGATATGAGCTGTTCAAATTTTAATTACATTATATCTACTTTATCAAGCTTATTAATTTTGTTCCATATCCTTATTAATGTGTGCTTGTTTCATCAATTAGGTATGTTGAAATCTCACATGATGATGGTTAATTAGCACACCAACGTTCATAGTTATTTGAATTTTTTCTCATATAACCTGAGATTATGCTATTATAATCTTAATGTTCAGAAGTAAATTATGTTCAGGGAGGCCAGAACCTGTTGAAATTATAGTTTGACCTTTCCTTAACAGTCTTTGCTATAAAACATATTTTATATTGGCATAGCGATACAAATATAATTTTAGTGTTTAAAAACACCAAATATTAAGTAGTACTAACTTATTCTCACCTATTCACCAGTTCAAGCCTTGAATAAAGCCTGATTAGGGGAGACTATGACTATGTTTTATTTAAGAGTAGAAAAGAGATTATTTTCCCACTATAAATATCATATCCTCAAATGTCAGACTCTTGTATCCTCCATCTTGGTACTGAACCAAAGAATATTTATCAGGCACTGACACAAATGTATACACATAGAGTAAGACACGCATAAAAACACCATTAAAAATATCTCAAAAAAGCAAAAAAGGATCTATTTGTATTTCAGTTAAATATCAGAAAATATGTCACATTTGTGGTCAAATATTCAGTAGATTTGTATGTATTTGGTTCTATTCAATAGTACCCATGATCTGTTGATTACCTGCCATACATCAGACATTAAACTATGCATTATACACGGATGACCTCAGTAAGTGTGTACACTTCGGTAGGTTATTTGGTTTTATCTCTGCCCCAATTTCCTCATCTTTAAAAGAACACAGTAGGGGCGCCTGGGTTGCGCAGTCGGTTAAGCGTCCGACTTCAGCCAGGTCACGATCTCGCGGTCCGTGGGTTCGAGCCCCGCGTCAGGCTCTGGGCTGATGGCTCAGAGCCTGGAGCCTGTTTCCGATTCTGTGTCTCCCTCTCTCTCTGCCCCTCCCCCGTTCATGCTCTGTCTCTCTCTGTCCCAAAAATAAATAAACGTTGAAAAAAAAATAAAAAAAAAATGTTTAAAAGAACACAGTAATATCAATTTGTTTTCTGAGTTGCTTTTTGGTATTATAAATTTATTAGAAATACCCTTTTCAGTGAGTTTCCCTGAGGAGAAGAGAAGCCTGTGTAAGTTAAAACAAACAAACCCTAAGTCCTGTAATACTATACTAAAGGCATGTGAATCGATAGGGGGAAAAGCAAGCCTTCAATAGGTAGCTTTTCTTCTTTAAAAAAAAAAACAACAGTGCACACACGTACACAAACATACACACACACACAGAACTAACAATTTTATCTTTAAAAGTGTTTCCAAGTAATGAGCACACTGATAAAAGGGCAATTTAATAACAACAGTAACTGATGGGCTTCTAGCCAGAATTTTATTGATCTACTTGCCTACAAAAGTAAATCTCCCTTCACACTACTCATCTGTTTATGTTTTATTACAGTACTTATAAAATTTTTCTCTTTTCTAAATGTTTTTATATATCAATAATTAAATGTTCTTTACTTGGTTTTCAGATTTAAAATATCCATGCAACTCATAAGAGCACTTTATATTAGAAATAGAACATAGCCCCTATTAAATAAAAAATTATTATGCTTACTGTTTTTCATTTTCTATATCTTATGATTGTGCAAAGTATAGCCTTTGTCTGAGTTTCACTTTTAATTAAGCTTTGTATATTTTTCAGACTCATCAATGAAGAAAGAAAGAGCAATCATACCACTGGTAAGAGCCAGCATATATAGCACACCAGGCTTGAAATTAGTGGTGACAAAGATAATTAACGGATAATGTCAATGCAATGAAGTGTTGTCACAAGATAATGGCCTCCTGCTGCTATATAAATGTTGAAGTGGAACCAATTTTTCAAAAACAAATGTCAAAGTTGAGACAGGAATTTTTATCTCATAAAATAATAACCTTTAAACAATGTTGAATTGCAATAATTTATTTTGGATACATTATACCTTGCTCTAAAAATGCTAGAAAAAGTAATTATTTTATAATAGGGATGCTATAATTGTGTCCTGACAGTTATTTGTTATTATATTTAATGTTATGGTTATTCAAAATCTGGCATTTTGATTTTTAACAATTTAGAAGTGTTTATTTCAGTGTATTTCCCAGCACAACTAGTTACTTCTTACACAGTTAGCCTATATAAGCTTTACTTGAAAAAAATGATTTACACCTGAGGGTCTAAGTAAAAAAATAATGTACTAATTTATTATCAATAAGCATGTTGTACTGATAATGTTTTTAAATTCACTGTTACATTTTTATTTAATACCTTCAGTTGAATATTATAGTTTAATATGCCTATTTTTTAACTAGCCTACATTTTTTTCTAAGGAATATATCTTTCCAGTTCTCATATGATTGGAAGTAAAATCCAACGTCAAATGACAACTAAGTAATCATGTATGAATTATTATATGACTCATGAATTAATATCGGAAGCTACTGCCAAACTTAGAGAACTCTGTGTAAATTATTTGATCTAAACTTATTTTGTTAAAATAATTTTGTGCCAATTAACAATTTATTTTTTCTCAGCTGAAAACCCTTTTTAATAACTTCCTCTCATGCAATAGTGAAAACAATAATGTAACCTTGTAAACACTTTCCTTTGCTAGTTGGCACATGTTAGGCTTTGTTTGTGCAGAGTGCTGCAGGGACCCAGCAGGAGTAAGGGTCTTTTCTTGGTTTCAGAATGCTCCTCTTGGTAAACTCCTGCAGTGCACAACTGCCAACAGCACTTCTTGGGCAGTGTCCCCCAGCAGGCAGTTTTCCAATTCACATCTTGCAGGAGGATTACCACTAAGTTCCATGGCCCAGGACCCTCAGAGAACATTTTCACCATTGTATGAGCTACTGCTACACCCTCTCCAACAAAGTAAAGGCTCAGCCTTGGGAAGAAGGTTCTTCCATATTTGTTCCTTCTTTCAGGGCTGTCTCGGCCAAAAAGGTAGGGGCTCCTCCTTATGTCTGCTCTTCTATTCTTCAGAGTTCTCCTTTCCTATTAGTAGGTAGTCCATTATAATTCTTTATATTAAACCTTGCTAAAATTACTATGTAGTTTCTATCTTTTTGACTGGACCCTAACTAGCACAACTTTCAGTTTTATCCCATCATTAAAAAAAAAAAAAAAGAATGTACCAGAATGTAGTGGATTTTTTATTTTCTTATTGAGGTACAATTTATTTAATATGAAATTAACCATTTAAGAATATGTCATTCAGTGCATTTAATACATTCTCAATGTTGCTCAAACACCACATACCTCTTATCTAGTTCCAAGATATTTTTATCACCCCAAAAGAAAACCTTTTCTCATTAAGTGGTCACTCTCCATTTTCCCTTTGCCTCCTTCCTACAAATCACCAATCTGCTTTCTGTTGTTATATAAGTTTACCTATGTTGATTATTTCATATAAAGGGAATATACGTGACCTTTTGTGTCTAGCTCCATTCACATAATGTTTTCAAGCTTCAGCCACATAGAGACATGTATCAGTACTTCATTCCTTTTCAAGGTAACATTTCATTCTATGTATACACATTTGCTTATCCATACATTTATTGAAAGACATTTGAGTTAGTTGTACCTTTTAGTTACTATAAATAGTGCTGCTATGAATATTAATATGCAAGAATTGGTATGAGTCTCTGTTTTTAATTCTTTGGGATATATACCTACAAGTATAAATATTAACCATACAGTAATCCTCTATTTAAACTTTTTGACAAATCACCAAACTGTTTTCCATTGTGGCCACACCATTTTATATTCCCACCAGCAATGTACAATGGTTTCAGTTTCTCCACATTTTTGCCATTTGCTATTTTTTGTTTATTTTTAAATTTTTTCATGTTTATTTATTTTTGAGAGAGAGACAGAGAGAGACAGAGACAGAGCATGAGCGGGGGAGGGGTAGAGAGTGAAGGAGACAAAGAATCCAAAGTAGGCCAGGCTCTGAGTTATCAGCACAGAGTCCAACACGGGACTCAGACTCAGGAACCTTGACATAATGACCTGAGCTGAAGTCAGACCCAGGCACCAATTTTTTTTATTTTTATTTTTTTAAGTTATAGCCATCTTAATGGGTGTAAAAGAGTATCTTGTGGCTCCAATTTGGATTTCTCTAATGATGTTGATCATCTTTTGTGTTTCTTGGCCATTATATATCTGCTCTGGAGAAATCTGTATTCAAGTCTTTTGCTCATTTTTAAGTTGGTTGGAAGATTTCTTTTTATATTCTGGATAATAGACTTTTATCAGATAAATGATTTACAAATATTTTCTCCTATTATGTAGGTTTTCTTCTTACTTTCTTGATAATGTCCTTTGATGCACACAAGTTTTAAATTTTTATGTAGTCCAGTTTATCTAGTTTTTCTTGTGCTGCTCATGCTTCAGTGTCATATTGAAGAATACATTGTCATATCCAATGTCATGATTTTTCCTTATGTTTTCTTGTAAGAGTCTTATAGCTTTAGCTTTTATATTTACATAACTGACCCAGTTTGAGTTAACTTTTTGTGCACTGTGTGAAGTCAGCATTAACTTCATTCTTTTGTATGTGGATAACCAGTGGTGCCAGCACCATTTGTTGAAAAGACTACTTCCTCATTGAATGGATTTGCCATCCTTGTCAAAAATCAGTTGCACACAGGGGAGCCTGGTTAGCTCAGTTGGTACAGTCTGCAACTGTTGATATCAGACACATGAGTTCAAGCCTCACGTTGGGCATAGAGCTTACTTTAAAAAATCAATTGCACACAAATGTATGGGTTTAATTCAGGACTTCCAATTGTATTCCATCTATCTGTCTATTCTAATACTGGTACCACACTGTTTTGATTAACTGCAGCTGTATACTAAGTTTTGAAATCAGAAAGTGTGAGCTCCAATTTTTTTCCTTTTTCATTATTGTTCGGGCTAGTCAGAACTCTTTGCAATTCCAGATGAATTTGAGAACTGGCATTTCTAAATTCTGCAAAAAAAGATGTCAGAGTTTTTCTAGGGATTGCCTTCAATCTGTAGATCACTTTGGGTAATACTTCATAATACTTCATAATAACGTCTTCCAACCCATGAACCCAGAGTGCCTTTCCTTTTATTTAGGTGTTCCATAATTTCTTTCAGCAACATTTTATAATTGTTGTTATATAAGTCTCTTACCTCATTGGTTAACTTTTTGTGCAGATATTTTATTCTTTGGGTAATATTAAAAATAGGATCATTTTCATAAATTTCTTTTCAGATTGTTAATTGCTCTTGTATGGAAACACAACTGATTTTGTGTGTTGGTATGTTCCCCTGCAATTTTGCTAAATTCATTTGCCAATTCTATTAGTTATGGGGGATTTTCTATATATAGGATTATGTCATCTATAAATAGAGATAGTTTTACCTCTTTTCTAATTTGGATTCCTTTTGTTTATTTTTGACTATTTGTCCTGACATGAACATCCGGTACAATGTTGAGTTGCAGTATTGAAAGCAGACATACTGGTCTTATTTCTGATCTTAGGGGGAAAGCTTTCAGACTGTCACCACTGAATATGATGTCAGTTATAGGCTTTTCACAAATGCCTTTTATTATGTTGAGGAAGTTACCTTCTAATCTTAGTTTACTGAGTGTTTTTACTATAGAAGGGTGTTGAATTTTGTCATATGCTTTCTCTGAACCAACTGAGATAATCATGTTTTTTTTTTTCTTTTTGTTCTATTAATGTGGTTTTTCATTTTGATTTTCTCATGTTGAACCACCCTTGCATTCCTGGGATTAACTCCACTTGGTCATAATGTATTGTCCTTTTTCACGTGCTTTTGGATTTGCTTTATTAGTATTCTGTTGGTGTTTTTGTATATTTATTCATAAGGGATACTAATCTGTGGTTTTCTCTTCTTGTGGTGTCTTTGGCTTTGATAATAAGGTAATGCTGGCCACATAGGGTATGAAATATTCCTCTCTCTTCTAGTTTTTGGAAGCAGTTGAGAAGGGTTGGTATTAACTCCTCTTTAAACGTTTGGCAGAATTCACCAGTAAAGGCATCTGGTCCTGGCAAATTTTTTTTTTTTTTTTTTTTTTTTTTTGCAGGGAGGTTTTGACTATTGATTGAATCACTTGATATTTGTCCTGGATCTGTTCAGATTTGTTACTGCCTTCTCAGTCAGCTTTGATAATTTGTATGTTTCTGGGAATTTGTCAATTTCATCTTGTCTAATTTGTTGATGTACAGTTGTTTATAGTATTCTTATAATCCTTTTAATTTCTGTAAGGTCAGTAGTAATGTCCACTCTTTCATTTTTGATTTTAGTTACTTGCAGCTTCTCTGTTGTTTTTTTTCCCCTGTAATCGATCTAGCTAAAGTTTTGTCAACCTTGTTAATCTTTTTCAAAGAACTTATTTTGTGTTTCATTGATTCTATTGTTTTTTTTTTCTGTTTTGTTGATTTCAACTTTAATTTTTGTCCTTTCCATTTAATTTGCTCTTCTTTTTCTAATTCCTTATGGTGTAAAATTGGGTTAAAGATTTGAGATTTTTATTCTTTTTCAATGTACTTATTTAAATGTATAAATTTTCTACAGAACACAGCTTTCACTGAATGCTATAAGCTTTTGTATACTGTGTTTTTGCTTTCATTCATCTTTAATTATTTTCTAGTTTTTCTCATGATTTCTTCTTTGACTAATTAGTGAAGAGTGTGTTTCCAGATATTTACAAATTTTCTACTTTTTCTTCTATTATTGGTTTCTAGTTTCATTCCATATGGTCAGAGAAGATACTTTACATGATTTCAATCTTTCAAATGTATTAAAACTTGTTTGGTAGCCTTTTATATCATGTTTCCTAGACAATGTTCTTCTACATTTGAGAAGAATGTGTATTCTGATGTTTTTAGATAAAGTGTTCTATATATGTCTGTTAAGGCTAGTTGTTTTATAGTGCTGTTTAAGTCCTCAACTTTCTTATTATTCTCCCATCCAACTGTTCTATCCATTACTAAAACAGGGGTTTTGAAATTTCCAATAATTATTGTACAACTCTCTATCTATTTTTCCCTTCAATTCTGCCAGTGTTTGCTGCATATATTTTAAGGCTCTGTTGTTTGGATATGTTTATAAATTTTATATCGTCTTTATTGATGTTGATGTAAACTTTCCTTTTCATAATAGCTACCTCGGCTCTCTTGTTCCCATTTGCATCCTTTTTTCCCATCCCTTCACTGTGAACTTATTTGTATCTTTGAAGCTAAAGTGAGTTTCCTGCATCGTGTGTTCGTATTTATTTATTTAGAGATTGTTTTCATTTATTTTTTTAATTTTATTTTTTTAATTTATATCCAAACTAGCATATAGTGCAACAATGATTTCAGGAATAGATTCCTTAATGACCCTTACCCATTTAGCCCATCCGCCCTCCCACAACCCCTCCAGTAACCCTCTGTTTGTTCTCCATATTTATGAGTCTCTTATGCTTTGTCCCCCTCCCTATTTTTATGTTATTTTTGTTTCCCTTATCTTATGTTCATCTGTTTAGTCTCTTAAAGTCCTCATATGAGTGAAGTCATATATTTGTCTTTCTCTGACTGACTGATTTCACTTAGCCTAATACCCTCCAGTTCCATCCATGTAGTTGCAAATGGCAAGATTTCATTCTTTTTGATTGCTGAGTAATACTCCGTTGTGTGTGTGTGTGTGTGTGTGTGTGTGTGTGTGTGTGTATACACCACATCTTCTTTATCCATTCATCCATCAATGGACATTTGGGCTCTTTCCATACTTTGGCTATTGTTGATAGTGCTGCTATAAACATTGGGGTGCATGTGTCCCTTCGAAACAGTACACCTGTACCCCTTGGATAAGTACCTAGTAGTGCAATTTCTGGGTCATAGGGTAGTTCTATTTTTAGTGTATTGAGGAACCTCCATACTGTTTTCCAGAATGGCTGCACCAGCTTGCATTCCCACCAGCAATGCAAAAGAAATCCTCTTTCTCCGCATCCTCGCCAACATCTGTTTTTGCCTGAGTTGTTAAGGTGAGCCATTCTGACAGGGGTGAGGTGGTATCTCATTGTGGTTTTGATTTATATTTCCCTGATGATGAGTGATGTTGAGCATTTTTTCATGTGTCGGTTGGCCATCTGGATGTCTTCTTTGGAGAAATGTCTATTCATGTCTTCTGCCCATTTCTTCACTGGATTATTTGTTTTTTGGGTGTTGAGTTTGATAAGTTCTTTATAGATTTTGGATACTAACCCTTTATCTGATATGTCGTTTGCAAATATCTTCTCCCATTCTGTTGGTTGCCTTTTAGTTTTTTTAGATCTATTCTGTCAATGTCTATCTTGAATTGGTGAGTTTAATCCATTTAAAGTGATTACTGATTAGAACTTCTCTATTTTGAAATATGTTTTCTGTATGTCTTAACTTTTATTGTTTTACAATTTATCTAATACTGTTTTTTTCTGTTTGATGATTTCTGGTGTACCATTTTGATTTCGTCCTCATTTTCTTTTCTGTATACTTTTAGTAATTTTCTTAATGTTTTCCTTGGGAATTACTATTAGCAACATAAATTAGAAGAGTCTACTCTGAATTGATACTAACTTAGCTTCAATAGCATTCACAAACTCTGTTTCTTAGCTCCATGCCCCCTTTATGTTATTACTGTCAAAAGTTACATCTTTGTACATTGTGTGTCTTTGCCAATGATTATAATGATTGTTTTATGCATTTACCTTTCAAATTATATATGAAAGAAAGAGGTGTTACAAACTAAGAATACCATAATACCTATTTTATATTAACCTGTGTAGTTACTTTTACTGGAGCACTTTATTTCTGTGTATGCCTTTAAGTTATTTTCTACTATCTTTTCATTTCACCATAAAGGACTCCCTTTGACATTACTTGTAGGGCAAGTCTACAGCTTTTGTTCCTCTATTAATACTTTTTTTTTCCTTTTAGTAACTTAGATATGTCATCCACTATCTGCTGGTCTGTATGATTTCTAATGGTAATTCAGTTATTAATCTTATTCAGGATCACTTGTAGATGATGAGTCATGTCTCTCTTGCTGCTTACAAGATTCTTTGTTTTTGATTTTTTATAGTTTTATTTTAATTTGTCTCACTGTTAACCTCTGAGTTCATTCTATTGAAGTTTGATGAACTTGTTGGATTTGTAGATTCACTTCTTTCATCAAATTTGTGAGGTTTTCAGCCATTGTTTCTTTATACATTCTCTCTAACTTTCTCTTTTCCTGGGGCTCCCAAAATGCTGTGCCAATACACTTGATAGTGCCCAAAAGATTCCTTAGGCCCTGTTCATTTTACTTTTTTTTTCTCTTTTATTCCTCAGAGTGGATAATTTCAATTGTCCTATATTTGAGTTTAATGTTTTTTTCTTCTGCCTACTGAAATATATTATTTTTTCCCTTTAGTGAATCTTTTATTTCAGATATTGTAATTTCTTCAGCTCCAAAATTTCTATCTGATCTCTTTCTTATAATTTGTATGTCCTTATTGATATTATCTATATCATGAGACATCAACCTCCGGGGTTCATTTAATTCTTTAATGGCTTCTTTTAGCTCTTTGAGAAAATTAAGACAGTTGACTTAAAGTACTGTCTTATAAGTCCAATGTCTAGGCTTGTTCAGTTATGGTTTTTGTCCCCCCCTCCCCTTTATTCCAGGAAGGCCATACTCTCCTATTTCTTTGTTTGCTTTTAATTTTGTTTGCTGAGAAGTTGACATTTTGCATATTCTAATGTGTGAACTCCAGAAATCAGATTTTTCTCCTTTCTGCCTCCCCCCGCCCCAAAGGTTTGCTGTTGTTGCTTGTTGGGGGCTACACCTATCCATTCACTTAATGACTTTTCCAAACTATTTTAACAAAAATTGTTTTCTTTGTTGTATGTAGCCACTCATTCTCTGTTCCATTATCTCAAGACTTAGCCAGTGACCTGACAGAGATTTCTTTAAATGCTTAAATTTAGCATCATTTTTCTTCATCAAGCACTTCCCTGGTTGCTGTAAATTTTTCATAAGTTTCTAGATTTCTAAAAAGTTTATTCTGTTTTTGCCAACTTAATGAGTTTCAGTGGAGT
This sequence comes from Herpailurus yagouaroundi, assembly GCF_014898765.1. NCBI lineage: Eukaryota > Metazoa > Chordata > Mammalia > Carnivora > Felidae > Herpailurus > Herpailurus yagouaroundi. The sequence continues at coordinate 16,226,593 of NW_024412407.1, forward strand.
GAGCTCCCTACTCTTTTCCATACTGTCACTTTTATTAAAGCATATTTTTAAATCTTTTACCCAAAAAATGACAAACTATTAAGATAGAATTCATGAATTACAAATGGAAATGACTATCATACTTGAATTTATAACTTATTTATGAACATATTCCCTAGAGGACCTAGATAATTGACAAGCTTTGTTAAATCTTTGAATTCTATAATGTAAATCAAGTTATTTTTCTATGCTTACCCTATTAACAGTAGCCATTATGTTTCTGAAGATCTTTTTAGTAGAATTTAAAAGTAGTAACATTTCTTGAGCAGGGGTATTTTAAAGAGATCTTATTCCAAGTATTGTTGTACATATTATCAGAATTCAAGGATACAGTATTATATAACATTTAAAAAATTATAACTATATAAAAATTGCAAAAAATTGCAAGAATATTTTAAAGGAGGTTACCATTTTCTATGATTTTAATATAATGATGAATATAAAATTTTACCTGGTATGACCAAGACCAAATATCTTAAAATTGGGGGCTGTAAGTGATTGTAAACACCTAAATTCTACCCTAAAGAATCATACTGCATCCCAGATATGAGAAATCCACCTAAGGAATAATAATGTCACACTGCTAAGACTAATATACAGATTTTTTTCCCTCTACACTTCATTTGACTTCAAATGAGAAATAAGCTCAAGAAGAGAACTCATTTTATAATAAATTTTTAACATCTTAATTCCATTTTAGTTTATACCGCTATTCAATTATTAATTAGAAAATTGCACATATATAGCAAACACAATTTTGTCCATTTACCAACATTCACATCACAAATTTAAAAAAAGAGAGACATGTTTGAATGTATTATACACAAAAAAATAAAAAGGCAATGCAAAAATAATTATATACATGTATAAAATGAGAATATTAGAATGGGTGTATTCTTGAATTTTATTCTGCACAGCTGATTTGTCAATGCTCTTCCAAAATTCAGCTAATGAAAAATAAGCCACTTGTATTTGTTCTCAAACACTGTTTGCTTGTTTTTTCCCCTCCAAGAAAGCAAGCAAACAAATTAACTCAAGGAAAAAAAATCTAGATACTAACACAATTGTGTGTGTGTGTGTGTGTGTGTGTGTGTGTGTGTGTATGTGTGTATGTGTGTATAATGAAAAGTCAATTCAAAAAATAAAAATATATCACCAAACCAGGACTGATATATGCCAGGGCTTTACAAAGTCCTGAAGCAAAGCAATCCTTTAAGAATCAAAGAAAATATTCCTGTCAGCCTGGAAGAGTAGAGTTATATAGAAAGTCCAAAATTAAATTGTTGGCAAAGTGAACCTAATAAAACTGAATAGGAATGTATGTGTAGGGACACTTGAGGGTGACTTAACTGGTTAAGCCTCCAACTTCAGTTTAGGTCATAATCTCACAGTTTGTGGGTTTGAGTCATGCATCAGGCCTTCTGCTGTCAGCACGGGAGTCCACTTCAGATCCTCTGTCCCCCCTTTCTCTTTGCCCCTCGCTGCTCCCATGTGCTCGCGCTCTCTCTCTCTCTCTCTCTCTCTCTTAAAAATAAATAAACATTAAGAAAAAAGGAATGTGTGTGTAGAATGAGAAGTTGGGCACATAAAGTGGGAGCAGGGTAGAAAATCAGTTGACTTAGTTAAAAGATGCAAATTTTAAAGCTTCTCTTTTGTGACTTCTATATTTTTCAACACTGGCCATGGATCAAAGCCACCTGTAGCACTTTGTAAAAATTCAGGTTTCTGGAATCCCCCTCTGAGAATTTTATTCATGAGTCTGTGGTATAATCAAGGCATAAGTATTTTAGGAAGCCCTGCAGGGAACTCTGATGAATACCCAGAGGCGCATATTGCTAATTCATCCTCTATATGTTTAATGAAAAAAATATATATTTAATAGCTTTACTTTTATATATCTGTGCCCATTTTATTAGGCAAAATTCTAGTCTCTACTCTTTGAGACTCCATAATGGTAATATATGCATGAATTTAAATAAATTTATTTTGTGGGCTACTTAAATTTTATCCAATGATCAAATAAAAACTAGGAACTGGGGGCGCCTGGGTGGCGCAGTCGGTTGAGCATCCGACTTCAGCCAGGTCACGATCTTGCGGTCCGTGAGTTCAAGCCCTGCGTCAGGCTCTGGGCTGATGGCTCAGAGCCTGGAGCCTGTTTCCGATTCTGTGTCTCCCTCTCTCTCTGCCCCTCCCCTGTTCATGCTCTGTCTCTCTCTGTCCCAAAAAATAAATAAACGTTGAAAAAAAAATTTAAAAAAAACTAGGAACTGGTAGATATTTTATAGCCCTACAGAAGAGTAATTGCATCCCTTCAAGCCCTAAAATTCAGTAACTACTCAATGTAAACTACCAAGTTTGCCCTAACCTCAGAGTCTTTGCCTAGAAAGTCAAATAAAACCTAATGTATATTTAATTCATTTCCTATCGTGTCTGACATGTAAGCAGAAATGTCTGTGTTCTGGGGTGCCCAGGTGGCTCAGTTGGTTGGGTGTCCGACTTCAGCTTAGCTCATGATCTCGTGATTCTTGAGTTTGAGCCCTGCCTCAGGCTCTGTGCTGAGGGCTCAGAGCCTGGAGCCTGCTTTGGATTCTGTATTTGTCTCTCTCTGTCTCTGTCTGTCTGTCTCTCTCTGTCTCAAAAATAAATAAACATTAAAAAAAAAAACCTAAAAAAACAAAATGTCTATGTCCCCTCTCATGGCCTGTTATGGCCACTTAGTACAATGTCATCACAAGCACCAGGATTTTTGCTTCTTCTTATAACAAATAAGATTATAAATGTGATGGAAAAATTGAGTTTTGATTCTGTTAACAGCTTGAGTGTAGCCACTGTGGATAGTATAGGGCGACCTTAATTCTAGGTCTGAAAGGATAGTAGGGTGATAGTGAAGCCAGTCTCTCTTAGTACATTGTGACTGTAAGTCTTAGGCTTTCCCACCCAAGAACAGATTTCCAAGGAGATGTTACAAGTATCTATCGCTCTTAGAAGACTGAACTTTTGTTCATGGAGTGGCAACTTCACAGATTTTAGCATCTTAATAAACTACATTTAAATTCTAGCCCCACTAGGTCCTAGCTGGGTAAGCATTTGGAGTATTCAATGGCAATATTTTGCATTTCTACAGCCACTGAGTGCCAAGGGCTATCAGGGTTCCCTTTACTTCTCAAGACACAGTCATTAATGCCTTCAAATCTAATGAGATTACAGAATCAATTCCAGAACACCCAGAACCAATTTTAAAAATTCACCCTAGGGGCGCCTGGGTGGCGCAGTGGGTTAAGCGTCCGACTTCAGCCAGGTCACGATCTCACGGTCCGTGAGTTCGAGCCCCACGTCAGGCTCTGGGCTGATGGCTCAGAGCCTGGAGCCTGTTTCCGATTCTGTGTCTCACTCTCTCTCTGCCCCTCCCCCGTTCATGCTCTGTCTCTCTCTGTCCCAAAAATAAATAAACGTTGAAAAAAAAAATTAAAAAAAAAATGTTCATTACCAGAAAAAAAAAAACTTTAAAAAAAAATTCACCCTAAAATTCTCTTTTTCTAGAACCACTCTTGGTACCAAAATCTGTATTAATCAGGATTCCAAAAGACAAATCGTACTTGTAAGATAGATAGGTAGGTAGATAGATGATGATAGATAGATAGATAAATTAAGAAGGGGGAAGACAAAAAGATTTGTTTCAAAGAATTAGCTTACATAATTGTGGGGACTAGCAAGTCTAAATTAATTAATTAAATTAAATACAAAATAAGTAATTTAATTTAAACCTGAGTACTACAGCCTAGTCATGTTGACATGTAAAACTAACCATAACAGAATCCTCTCCTTGGAAATGACAATAGCAACTTCTGGGTAAACCATAAATCAACCCGAATGTCTTCATGAAGCTCATATCTTCCTTACAACGTAATATTATGTAATTTGTTGCACATAATTATCATTCTGTTGAAATCATCTTTTATGTTACATCTATGTGTAATTAATATTTGTATCTTTGTTTCCATAGTTATATTTTATAAAAAAAAAAAAAAAAAAAAAAAAAACCTTGGGAAAATGTCATCAGCAGGCATATCGAAATTTCAATAAGGATAGGCACAGAGTCATAGTAATTTTTGTCACTTTCCAAAATACTCTTCAATGAAATTCTGATGTAAAATTATAGGAAAATATGCTTCTACAAGTTCTTACATTATGTTAAGATTCATCCTAAATGTGGGGCACCTGGGTGGCGCAGTCGGTTGAGCCTCCGACTTCAGCCAGGTCACGATCTCGCGCTCCGTGAGTTCGAGCCCCGCGTCAGGCTCTGGGCTGATGGCTCAGAGCCTGGAGCCTGTTTCCGATTCTGTGTCTCCCTCTCTCTCTGCCCCTCCCCCGTTCATGCTCTGTCTCTCTCTGTCCCAAAAATAAATAAACGTTGAAAAAAAAATTTTTTTTTAAAGATTCATCCTAAATGTAAGAAGTATATTCCATCTCTTTAGTGACACCTTGTGCCATGCTACAATTCTTCACATAGAATCCTACTTCTACATAATAATACACTAACTATAACATCCAGTAGTAATTTCATTTAAACATTTTCAAACATAGAGCATGGTCTTCAATTTCAATAAGCATGTATTAAAAAAAATGGTTAACTCTGTGAATGCAGATTTATTCTTTTTGATACCTACAGTATCACCAGATCCTGAGATATTACCTGGCATAAAGAAGATTCACAATTAATTTTTCAGTTTTTTAAATATAACAGCTGTATGAGAAAAAATTCATACACGATAATATTCACCCCTTTAAAGGTGATAATTCAGTGTTTTTGAGTATAATCACATAGTTGTGCAAATGTCACCACTAAATAATTTTAGAACATTTTTAATCACACCAAAAAGAAACCCCATATCCATTAACAATCCTTTCCCATTCCCTCATTTTTGTCTCTTACAAGATTCTGAGAGTTAGTAATCTACCTTCTGTCTCTATGGATTTGTGTACTCTGAACCTTTCATATAAATGGAATCATACAATATGTGGCTTTTTGTGACTAGCTTCTTTCACTTAGCGTAATATTACAAAGTTCATCCATATTGTGTTATGTTCCAATAATTCATTCATTTTTATTGCCCAATATATTCCAGTAAAAGGATATACCACATGAGTTTATCCATTCATGAGTTGATAGATGTTACCAGTTTTTGGCTATTAGGAATAATGATGCTATGAATATTAACGTACAAATTTTTGTGGGTGAACATGTTTTCAGTTGTTTTGGGTTGATTCCTAGGAGTGGAATTTCTGGTCATATTGGTAAACCCTATGTTGAACATTTTGAGAAACTTCCAAACTGTTTTCCAAAGTGGCTGTACCATTTACATTCCTTACTTATTTTGTTCATTGCTGTATCTCCAGCACTTAAGATTGCCTAGCAGGTCTCATACCTATACATATTGAATGAATGAATGAACATAGTTTTCCTACTTATTCACAAGTTCTCACTATAACAAATTAGTGCCAATCACTTATTTAAAAGAAGTTGTAAAGAGGCATTCCTAATCTCATTGTTATTAGTTAAAGCAGAAGGGAATCTCAGGTAGTTACCCACAACTCAGGAGCACATTGTCTCAAGGATTAATCCTCCTGAACATTATTTTTCTCAAGAATAAAGGAATTACACATTCAAAGTAATTTATAGATATATAACATGATTTATTCATAATTAAAACAGCAAATCAGCTCAGTTGGTTGGTATATATGCCAATAAAACCAAGTTGATAAGTTTGAACCCCATAAACGGTGGTTTTCTATTTGTTTAGGTACTGGCCACATATCGCATTCCTTTCCCTTGGCAACTTAACATTGCCAAAGAATAAGTTGAATGCAACTACATCAGCAGAAAACATTAGCTTTATTAAAAAGGTGCTTTCAGTTTGTTGACAGTTTTAAGAGACCTATCTGTAATCACACAAGAGTCAGGTGTAAGTATTCAATATTCAAGGGTAATATATACCCTGTGTACTGTGGATACTTAAGTTGAAACAAATCAGAAGTATGTTCTTATTTTAAATTCCTAGTAAGTTCATTGTGTGCCCTCATTTTGCTATTAACTGTACAAGGAGTTATGCATGTAGATCCACGAAGCATAGACTCCTTAATTATTAGACATTGATGTGTTGCTGTATTTTGAACACCAGGCTGGCACTTGTTTCAATTTGAAACAATCAGCATACTTAAATATTAAAATCACTTAAATATAAAGTACAATTTATTTTAAGTAATGTCAAGTAATGTACAAGCTCACATGGAGAAATAAGTTTCATTTAATATTTTCATGATGTTACTTTCATCTAATTTAAATATGATTAGGACATTTATCTAAATTTATCTTGAGGTAGTGTAATGAATATAGTGAAATGCAGTTCAAAGCAAAGCATTTAAGGAAGATACACATGGATGTTCTTATGATCAAGATGGAAAATGTGGACTCTATGAAAGTTTACAGGAGACTACAGGCTACCACTTATCGAATTCCTATAAAATACTCAGCATTGGGATCTCAGCTTTACATACATTATCTTATTTAATCTTTACACCATAAATAAAGTGTTCTAATCCTCAGTTTATAGAGAATAATTCTGAGGTCTTAGAAGTGTTATTGCTTAAGAATGCTAAAGGAAGAAGCTGGGATTTAAGCCTAAGATGTCTCCAGAGCCCAAACTCTTAACTACTAAACTATATACTTTCTTCCAAAAACTGTAATCTTAAGCCCCTTTGTACAAAACTTCAAATGTATCCTAAATAATAATATTATTGTTATATAAATCTTTTTTACATTACAATAGTAATCTATAGTTGTTAAAAATTTACATAATACATATAAGCTAAAGAATGAAAATAAGGGGCACTCAGTTGGTTGAGCATTCAACTATTGATTTCACCTCAGTCACAATCTTGTGGTCATGAGATAGAGCCCCATGTCGGGCTCCATGCTAAGTGAGGAGCCTACTTAAGATTCATTTTCTCTCTCTCTCTCTCTCTCTCTCTCTCTCTCTCTCTCCTTCCCCCAGAGCCCCCTCTCTTTCAAAAAAAAAAAATGCATGAAAATAATCCAATTGTATCTGTGTTCAAAGTCCAACTATAGAGAACAGAATCCTTTGTGCCAGTGTAAACCAAAAGAAATTTTACTCTTAAATGGATTACAGAATTATTGTAAAGTGTGCAGAAACAAATTCTAGGTTGTGCTTTCAGAAATGAATCCTACTGCCATACCGTAGGTAACTATGGTCACTACTAATTCTTCAAGATTAGTAGTCATTATGCAAAATCATGGTGTCCCTGCCAGGACTAGGTACTGCTCCACAATCTTGGTACCTGCTGTACTACACAACAGCAAAATAGATGTCCCAAGAAAAGCTTCTTAGCAATCACATTACAAGTAGCCCAACAGTGGGACCCTTGATGATGCTGCAGCAAAAAAATCAAATGCTTCTCTGACTCTACTTAGAAAATGCCAAGAGTAGTAGAACTATAACTTCTGCCTCACCTACAACTTTGAGATATCCTGCAATGACATGGTCTTCATGGACATTAATAAGATACAGAACCCAAGCTACGTTGGAGTTTAAGAAATGGAATTGCTAACTTTCTCGTCTTTACAAAGAAAGCCTCTGAGGCTTGGAAGGTTGGAAGAGATGTTGGGTGCCAGCCATCATAACCACTAAGCCTAACACTGGATATAACCACTGTGAGCATTTTGTTACTTTTTCTTACTATTTATAAATCAATAAATTTGTACCTACTTCTCTATAATCTGATTTTTTTTAATTGAATACCTGAATGGTGTTCAATTTTATGGATATACACAGTTAATCTAATAAAAGCTCCATTTTTAAAATGTAGATTGTTATAACAATGTAACGTGTTTTAATATTACAATGTTACAGTGTTTCAGTAAGTATTTTTGTGGCTACCAGCGCCTGAGTGGCTTAGTTGGTTAAGAATCTGACTCTTGAGGGGCGCCTGGGTGGCTCAGTCGGTTGACTGTCCGACTTCAGCTCAGGTCACGATCTCACCGACCGTGAGTTCCAGCCCCGCGTCGGGCTTTGGGCTGATGGCTCAGAGCCTGGAGCCTGCTTCCGGTTCTGTGTCTCCCTCTCTCTCTGCCCCTCCCCCGTTCATGCTCTGTCTCTCTCTGTCTCAAAAATAAATAAACGTTAAAAAAATTTTTTTTTTTAAAAAGAATCTGACTCTTGATTTCACCTCAGGTCATGATCTCATGGTTGGTGAGATTGAGCCCCGCATCAGGCTCTGAACTGATGGCACGGAGCCTGTTTGGGATTCTCTTTCTCTCTCCTCTCTCTCTGCTTCTTCCCTCCACTTGTGCTTTCTCTCTCTGTCTCAAATAAATATTCAGAAATATTTTTGTGGCTGACTCAACACATTTATGATATCTTCCTTAAGATACACTGTTAGAAGGGAATTTCTAAATAAAGTATACAAAACATTGTAATGCTGTTAAATAATTTAGAGAAATATAGTATCAATTTGTTTTCTTACCAGCAATGTACACAATTACCCAGTTTCCTCCAAAATCTTGCCTACACTGGACCTTATAATTTTTTATAAAGATTGTCATATTGTTAAGCTTTGCAGTTATTTGACTATTAATAAAGTTATTTTACATGTTAATTTGTCATATGTGTAGTTTTTTAAATTCATATTTCCTACTTCATTAAAATTAAACTTTTGTTTTAACTGATTTATAAGAGATCTTTTTCTATTGAGATGTCATTATTATGGTTATTAGCCTTTTTCTTGCATATATACCACACACAATTTCCTCAGTTCAATTTTTATGGTGTTTTCTCAGTATACTTTTGCCCTGTATGTTATGGTCTCAATTTTTATAGTTCAATTTTGAATTATAAAATTCTCTAACAGAAATTTTCATTTTTTATTGTTTTTTGAATTTTAAATATTTAAAATCAAATTAGGTCCATTGTGACAAATCAGCATTTTTACAAAATATAACAGCTTTGGTGTTATATGGAGATCTAATTCCCATACCAGAATAGTCATACTTTAAAGAATAGAATTCAGTGGGTTTTAGTGTATTCATAGAATCATGCAAACACTACCACTATATAATTTTTAAACAATTTCAAGTGAAAATGGAGAAATCCCATCTCTGTTAGCAGCCACTCTCCATTCTCTAGTTGTCTCCACTCACCCACACCCTAGAAACCACTAATCTACTTTTTATTCTATGTCTATATTGAAATATTGAATATTGAAAGTCTATATTCTAGACTTTCATGTGAGTGGTTATCATATATGTTCTCTTTCATGAAAGGGTTCTTTAACACAATCTTTTTAGGGTTCATACATGCTATAGAATGTATCAATAATGCATTCCTTTCTACTGCCAAATAATATTCCACTGTATAGATATACCACCTTTATCAATTAATGGACATTACCATTTTCTGGCTACTAGAAATAATGCTGCTTAAACAGCAGAGTACAAGTTTTTGTGTGAACATTTGTTTTTAATTCTCTTGAGTAGATACTGAGTAATGAATTAGTAGATACCTAATAGGAAGTTCCAAACTGTTTTCCCAAGTGACTGCACACATTATATTCCTACCAGAAATGTATGAGAGTTCTTATTACTCCATTCTCTCCAATGCACGTTTGTCTTTTTGGTAATAATTATCTTACTTAATTTGAAGTGGTATATTATTGTGCTTTTAATTTTCATTTCCCTAATGGCTAATGATGCTGTGCATCTTTTCATAGGCTTATTGACAATTTGTATATCTTCTCTGGAGAAATATCTATTCAAATCCTTTGCCTATTTTTTAATTGGGTTCTCTTTTTATTGTTGACTTGTAAGAGTTCTTTATATTCTCTGGATAAAAATCCCTTTATATATGTTGTACAATATTTTCAAACATGTCGGCTGCCTTTCACTCTGATAATTTCCTTTGAAGCACAAGTTTTAATTTTCATTAAGTTCACTTTACCTATTTTTTTTTCATTTGTTGATTGAGCTTTTGGTGTCATTTAAAAAAAAATCATTGTCAGGGCGCCTGGGTGGCTCAGTTGGTTAAGCGTCCAACTTCAGCTCAGGTCATGATCTCATGGTTTGTGGGTTCAAGCTTCATGTTGGGTTCTGTGTTGACAGCTCAGAGCCTGGAGCCTGCTTCAGATTCTGTGTCTCCCTCTCTCTCTGCCTCTACCCGGCTCACACTCAGTCTCTCTTTCTCTCTCTCAAAACAAACAAACAAACAAAACAAACAAAAAACCATTGTCTAACCTAAGGACACAAAAATTTACTCCTACATTTTCTTCTAAAAAGAAGAATATATATTTAGGCCTATGATCCACTATGAGTTAATTATTGTGTATCATGTGTGAAAGAGGTCCAACTTCATTCTTTCATATGTGGATACCACTTATCCCAGCCCATTTATGGAAAAGACTATTCTTTCCTTTTTGGGGCTTTCAGTTCTATTCCATTAATCTATACAAGCATCTCATTGTCTGAATTGCTATAGAGCTTTTAGTTAATTTTGAAAATTGGAAGTGTGGGTCCCCTAATTTTCTTCTTTTTCAAGATTCTTGTGGTTATTCTGAGTGTATTACATTTCTATATAAATTTGAAGATCACTCCATCAATTTTGCAAAAAAAGCAGCTGCGATTTTTATATGGATAACGTTAAATCTGTAGGTCAAATCTTGTGACTCATAAACACAGGATATTTTTCATTTATTGAAGTCTTTAAATTCTTGAATAGCAATGTTTTGTAATTTTCAGGGGTCAAGGTTTATACTTCTTTTGTTAACTTTATTCTTAAATATTTTATTTTCTTGATGCTATTATAAATGAAACTGTTTATTTAGAGTGTTCATTGCTAGTGGATAGCAACACAATCTTTTAAACTATTGGTCTTGTATCCTGCAACTGTGAAGAATTCATTTATTAGCTGTGATAGTTTTGATATGGGTTCCTTGCGATTTTCTATATTTAAGATCATGCCCTCTGCAAATAGATATGGTTTTATTTCTCCCTTTTCAATCTGGATGACTTTTACTTCATTTTCTTGCCTAATTTCCCTGGCTAGAACCTCTAGTACAATATTGAATAACATATGTCAAGAGTGGATATCCTTATCATTTCCTGATCTCAGGAGGAAAGCATTCAGACTTTCACCCTTAGCTGGGGTTTTTCATAGAGCTTTTTATCACCTTTTGGCAGTCCTCTTCTACCCCTAGTTTGTTGAATGTTTTTATCATGGAAGAATCTTGGATCTAATGTTTTTAAGTTGACATTAAACAGCCGGCATTCAACATTGATAAATAAAACATTTAATCAAATTACACAACTACAATTTAGGTTTAAAAAATGGCATTATCCTAAAGTTTTCTGGTTTTCCTGGTAACATGTGAATAGATTTTGAAGTCAGTTCAAAAAAAGAAGTAATCCCAAAATATTGTGAGTAAATGTAACATTATGAAAATTAGTGATAATCCTATAAAAACAACTATTCAGAAAAACAGTATACTCCTTATTTTATAAGCAGATTCTATGTTCTAGGACTTATTCTTTAATGTTTACAGCCAAGAATGGTACAAATGCTTCTGCAGAAAACTTATTCCACAAGTTAAAATTGAAATATTATGAGAATAATCATCATCAGAAAGTTGTTTCTAATATTCAGCCAAAGTTGTCTTCCTGGAATTTCCCCATTTCCCCTAGTTCTGCTTCCAAGAGTAGACCTACAATATCATTTCTTCAGCTGGGAAAAGTGTATTTAACATTAGGACAATTGGTTCTAGTGTACCAGATTAGAATTGCTTTTTTTCTGGGTAAGCTTTCTTCCAAGAATATGTCTTGGAATAAAAAAAAAATTGCTAAAAACTTACAAACTGTTAATTTTATCATTTATAAATTGCATGAGTATTTGTTCAATAAATGAATAAATTGTCATCATGGTGATTTACAAAACACTGAATCACTATATTCTCCCTCTGGAATTTCCCCAAATAACAAATAATGTTTCAACTTTCTGGAGCTTAGGAATTGGCATAGCACATTCTAAGTGACTATTTCAAACTCATCAGTCACATAAACCTACTTATAGGCTTTTGTACAGTTTCATTCAGTCCCTAAAAACTACATTATTTCATTGATACTCTGCCCATCATTGTGCTCAGTTCTGGGGATGTAGTGGTTGAAAAAGTCAGAGAGATCTAGTTCTCATGGAGTGTGTACTCTACTGAGTGGAAGATAGATTATGAACAAATAAGCAAGATAATTTCAGAGAGGGGCTATTGCTACAGAGATGATAGAATAATATGATTTGTAACAACTGGAACCTCCTCAATGCATAGAAATTGGAGGAGAATATTGTCTAAGGAGGACTTTTAGGGAGGTTAATGATGTGCTTGTGAGGTAAAACATCACTTACCTCTTAAGAAAGGTGCACTTTTTAAGGCTTTTGTGGGTCTCCTTGTTTTACTTATGAATGAGATGTCAAATTAAGAAAAGCCTTGACAAGACTTGTTTACATATCAAATAATACGAATCCAAAGGATGATGATGATAACCTGTATTTGCATAGTGTTTGATAGCTTTTTTCGTATTTTCACATTCCTTGCCTCTATTGTGCCTCAGGACAATCCTTTGATGAAAGTAAAACACAGTATTATTCTAAGGTTTAAAAAGAAAAACTAAGTTCAAAGAGATTGAGTAAACTATATATCACACAGCTGGCAAATGATGGAATTTAGACTAGAACTAAGGTTTTCTACCTAATGGAACTAATACTCTGAAATTTTTGTTATTTTAGATTGGTTATTTTGAATTGATCAGGTATGATTATTGGGGAAATTACTTCTGGTGTAAATTTTTAGGAATACTTCTTGATTTCAAACAGGCCACCAGAACAATGATTCCCAGTATGTGATCCCGGGGACAAGCAGCATTGTTGCATGGGAACTTATGGAAATGCAAATTCTCAGACTCCCATCTCAAACCTCAAATTGGAAACTCTGAGAGTGGGGCCCAACTATTTGTGGTTTAGCAAACCTCCCAGGTGATTCCGATACATGCTATGGTTTGAGATTACTAAATTAAAAGGTAAGAAATGGTTATCCCCAAGGCACCTGGGTAGGCTCAGTTGGTTGAGTGTCCGACTTCCACTCAGGTCATGATCTCACAGTTGGTGGGTTCAAGCCAGGCAGTTGGGCTCTGTGCTGACAGCTGAGAGTCTGGAGCCTGTTTCACATTCTGTGTCTCCCTCTCTCTCTGCCCCTCCCCAACTTGTGTTCTGTCTGTCTCAAAAATAATTTAGCAAACAAAAAACAGTCTATCCCCATATTCTTGTGGTTTTTGTTTTTTTTAATTGACAATACAGTAAAACTTTGGTTTGCAGGCATTATTCATTCTGGAAACATGATTGTGATCCAAAGCACTTCCATATCAAAGCAAATTTCCCCATAAGAAATAATGGACCCTCAGATAATTTGTTCCACAACCCAAAAATATTCATACAAAATGATTATAATACTGTAATACAAAATAAAGAAAACACAAAATATAAAGAAATGTAAACAAATTAACTTGCACTTATCTTTGAAAACTTTCATGGCTGGTCAGGAGACAAGAGAAAGGAGGGTTATTGTGTAGGATGACTTTCACTATCACTAACAGAATGACTGCTATCTATTGGCTTAATGAAATCTCTTTCTTTTCATGAAATTTTATCAAGGAACCTATCCAATAACTTAGAATGAAGCAAAGCATTCTTAAGCTTACTCTTGAATGGAAAAGCAAACGACTGTCCATAGGAGCTTTGAAGTGACAAAAAATACACTAGTGCCAGTGTGGGCACCTTCCAAAGTTCTGAAAAATCACTGATTTCTGCTAAACACCACGGCCGAGACGGGGCATCCAAGCATGGGAGACAATCACCCACAATCCCACAGCAAGAGAGACAGAGAGAAAGACAGAGAGAGAGAAGAACCATAGGCTCAGTTGTGATCATGTGATGTTTGGCATCACGTACTACTCGTATTGTAAGGCATCACGCATTTATCAAGTTAAAATTTATTACAAATGTTTGCTTGTCTTGTGGAACATTCATAGAACAAATTACTCGCAATCCAAGGTTTTACTGTAAATATGTTTAAACTTTAATTTTAACTTCATTTATACACTTAGATAAAATTATTGTATAGATAAAAATATGACGGTTTAATTTCATGATTTTTAGTGAAACCTGAAAAATTTCACACAAAATAGTAGCAAGAATTTGTAACATCTATTTTTGTAAGCAAGAGATCAAAAAATTATATTGTATATATTTCTGGTAGGAATGTGATTTCATACATCAGAATTCTCTTCCTTAGGAATCTAGATCAAATAAATAAAATCCTCGGTATGTAAGTAAATATTACAAGGAGGTTTACTGCAACATGTAGTATATACTACTCTGTACAGAGTACAGGTCTCTGTACAGAGATCCACTGTAGTAAATAATGGAAGTAAAGTGAATTCCTATCAGTTGGGAAATAGTTGAATAAATTATGGTATATATTGAATAATTTATAGCCATTTAAAAA